>NW_026691844.1:1223818-1523818 GCF_020826845.1 Diceros bicornis minor | reverse complement strand
GCTGTAACAGGTAGTCTAAGGACTACTTAAATTATATAAAAATGTCTTATATTTGAGTTAGTATTTGGAAATAAAAGGATAGAACTTATGTTAGAATGAGATATAAAATCAAGCTTAGTAATGTAAGACTTTTATGGAATCAAATTAATTTAATGTTAAAAAATAAGCTCTTTACAGTAGGTATCCTCTTTTCCTGAGTACAAGTATTCTAAACAAATATAACTAAAAACACTAAATGATCCCTTAGGCCAAATTACCTTTAATATAGAAGTGAATAAAAATCATGGTAAGCAGAAATTGCAGTAAACCAGGACAAGTAAAGATCTTCTTTCCTGTCACATGAAACACGATCTCTCACCCACACAACAGTCTACTCTTCACATTTATGTCTCTCAAAAGAGTTTAATGAAGTACAATTATAAAATGACAAAGCATCACAGTCCAGAGCAAGAAGTGGGGTTGACATTAAATGAGGCGAGTGAAACTGGGGGCTGTTCATGGGGAACCACTTCCCCAGGGCCACACTTCTTGGCTTCTTCCACATGACCTTCTCCTATTTTCCATCAGGTCTCAGAACATCATTCTTGGCTCCTTGCTCTCTCTGCCTCCCTGGCAAACCTGTCTGCCCTCAGGGCCTCAGCCAGTCTCTCCCTTGCTTTTTTCACTTTCTGACTCTGTCTGCGGATGTCTCCATAAGTTACGGGCTGTCTGTAGAGTGGGTGGGAGAGACCGAGACCCACTCCTGGTATCGTCTCTGCCCAGTCTGAAGACTGTGTGGCCGTTGGCTTGAGGCTGGGGTCTAGAGACCCAGCACCAACACAGCCCAGGGATTCACCTGGACCACCTGGTGCAATTATATTTAAGGTATTTGTGATATCAAAAGTACTTAAAAGTTCTCCTTCACTGCTGCAGGCCTGGAGTCCCTGCAGTCTCCTGTATGCACAGATTTGCTGGGGCTTCTGCAAGGTCTGCTCCCGTTGACTGTACCTGACCTCATTGCCAGGGTGGGAAGTCATCCTTGTAACTGGCCTCTTGAAAATGCAGCTGGTGAGTCTTATAGGAAGTGCAGACCTTTCCCGATGTCTCCGCTTGGTCTTGGCTAAATGAACCTGTCTTTTCTTCTCTGCTGTCTGGGGAATCATATTTCTTTTGAGCTTTCCCTTTGAAAACAAAATGAAATGTGAAATTTGAATAAAATGTGGGATGCAGACTGCCAGTCATGAATTTTCTCACCTCATTTGGGTCTTCCACCCTCCTGTATCCTGGAGAAATATCTCTCAAACTGCCCTGTGCATCACAATCATCTGGAGGGTTGTTAAAACACAGATTGCTGGACCTCAACCCAAGTAGGCCTGCGGAGGGCCAAGAATTTGCACTTCTAAGTGTTCCCGCATGATGCTGATGCTGCCGGCACAGGCACCACACACTGAGATGTAGATTCTGGGACGCCAAACTGATGAGTCACGGACAGAAAGGACTATTTTTAGATGATTGTGTGCCCAGAGCATAGTAATTTAGTTCCTCATCTCTAATGAAATCGTGTTTCTCTCAACAATTTCATGCTCACTTCACTTGCACACCCATGTCCCATCTTCACTCAAATATTCTCCTGTACATACGTAAATAACTCACACACCCCATATTCCCATCACATAGTTCTATCCACTGTAAATAACCATTTTTCCTCCCCTGACTCTTCCTCTCTCCTCCTACTCCTCCCTGTTAATCTGGTCTCCACCATCGGACTTAACACAATTGATGCTTCTTAGAAGTCAATCCTGCTCTCACATTTGTTACACATCCACACCCTCTTCTAGGCCAGCCCATCAATTTCCCTGGCTTCACATACCATTAATGAACTCGAAATGCCCATAGAATCAGACAGATCTGGCTTGAACCCTGAGACCCAAATACCCATCTGCCCACTCACCACATCAGTGATAACTCGATGACCAGCTTGCAATGAGCAGGTACCAAGTTGATCCAACCAGTTCTCCAAATAATCACCCATATCTCAGGGTCCCCTAATCTCACTTGTTGGTGTTAATATCCTGTCTACACCTGAGTGTCATTCTGGACACCCTGCCACCCAACACTCGTACATCAATGAACCATCCATCCACCCTCCTAAATCCAGCTAAATATTCTCCGCTTTTGAATAATTCCTGAGCACCTTTCAGATTCCTACAAAATACATTTCCACAGAGTGACCTTTCCTGATCCAGCCATCAAAATTAATGTCACATTTTCTCTGTGTTAATTTTTAAAATTTTTAATTGTATGTGTATTATCATCTATTTCTCTCATAGTGTTTTTCTCACTAAATTGGATACTCCATGAACTGAAGACTAATGTGGACTGTAATGTGTTACACTGCCGTATTCACTCATTGCTTTGCCCTTGAAAGGTGCTCAATATATTTATCGAAAGAAATTATTCAAACTCCAAAAGATACTTTCTAAAGTTTTCAAATAAATTCCCTCAACTACAATTATACAAGCATATAATCTCTTTTGTGATATACTGCAATAAATTATCACTACGATTGCAAATCCTTTCTCTCTGTAATCCATTATAAAACTCTAGTCACAATAATCTATTTGAAATGTAAACCTAATCAGTACACCTTTCCTTTACAATCACTCATTTCTGTCTTCAGATACTTTTTAAAAGTGAAGTCATAAATCTCACTTCATTCCTATTGTCCTGCCATAATTATTAATACCATCCCTTTCACTATCCAACATGTCCCAGTTTGGAGGAAAAATTATTTGATCCTCCCATTTATAGAGCACCTATTATAAGCCAAGTTATGTACTAAAACCCATGATCCAGAATTTAACTTAAAAACATGACTGCCTCTGTTTATTTTAATCTTGGTGAGAGGAATGAGTTAATAAAGAGACTAATGAATGTCTAATACAGTGTTAGGTATAATTAGATCCTGTGATAAACAGGAAGGGCTACGCAGAGATAGAGAGACAGGGAGAGATGGAGGAAGAACGGTAAGGAGGGATAAAGGGGAAGGAAATTATCTACAATTATTTTATTTATTTTTTTGTGAGGAAGATCAGCCCTGAGCTAAGATCTATGCCAATCCTTCTCTCTCTCTCTCTTTTTTTTTTTTTTTGCTGAGGAGGACTAGCCCTGTGCCATCATCTGTGCCCATCTTCCTCAACTTTATATGGGACGCCGCCACAGCATGGCCTGGCAAGTGGGGCCTTGGTGCGCGCCCGGGATCCAAACCCAGACCACCAGCAGCAGAGTGCTCGAACTTAACCCCTACACCACGGGCCCGGCCCACCTACAATTATTGATGATGAAGAGTTTAGGGAAGGACTAACTGATGAGGTGATATTTGAGCACAGAACTGAATATTTTTTAAAAAAGACCAATCACATTGTGGGTAAAAATTTTTCCAGAGAAGGGAACAATGTAAACAGTGCAGAGCCGAATACTACTTCCACTTCCCAGTGATGTTGTTGGGTAAAAACAAAACAAAACAAAGGTCTGGCCTATTATCCCAAGAAAGCTCTCTATACAAATAAGTGCAATACCTTGAACATTACTTAACAAACATTGACACCTGGGAAACAACTTTCAATAAGGTATCTTCTTGTTTTAACAGCTACTGCCTGCTCACTTAAAGAGGTTTCACAGAAGGACCAAGTGTACAAATGGACACTCTTGCTGTCCGTATGGATTCCACACTCACCAGAACAGGCTGGCTTGGAAAATAGGCCGATGCAGGTTCCTCCATGGCTGCAGAGTTGTCCTGCTGACCCCACTCCTGATGTGCAGACAGCCCGTGGATTGCTGGAAAATGAGTGACTTCTGCCTCTGATTCCCCTTTTATGGAGGGAGGGAGTGGATAATCCAATCAGTGGATAATCCAGAGGAGACTTCCTGTCTCTTATCAATGGGATTTGAGCGATTCCTAAAGCTTTATACATAAACAGAGAAATGTGGGGTTATTGACACTGTCAGATACTGTTGGTAGATGAAAAAATTTAATACAGTTGTGTGGGGAGGTGGTATTTGCAGTTTCTATCAACATTTTAATATTTCCTTTGTCTTCCACTATTGATATTTTCTGTAAAAATAGGAATGAAAGTTTATATGTACAAAAATGTCCATACAACATATGTTTTAATAGGAAAAAATAGAGAATGTGTAAACATTTATCAATAAAAGAATGTCCAAAATATTTATTAATAAGTCTCTAGAATAGATCACACAGCCATTAAAAATAAATTAGTACTTTGTGCATTTACATCTCAGGTAATTACCAGTAAACTTGTAATTATTTCAACCATCTTACTCTTTCCCTTCCCTTTGACCTGAATAATTAACGTTCCTTTACTCTCTTTACTTCACTGATGTTGACTTAACTCTTTTATTATTCCGTTATTTTGTCTATAAACTTATTAGTTGAAATCATATAGAAATCTTTGTTTAATTGCACTAATGGCTAAATCCTGAATCCTTAATACAGTCTAATGAGAATAATTACTTTTACCACCTCCCTCAAATGCTACTAACTTAAACACTTTCAATTCTATTTTTAACCTTCCTGACATTTGTATTACTGTTCTCATGCATTTTATTCTACATATATTTTAATCTCCACGAGAGATTTCTAGAATTACTTCACAAAATAAAATTCATTTATATTTATCTATAAATTATCCTTTCCTTTCCTCTTCAGTCCTTCCTCCGTTCCTGGTTTTCTACCTGAGATTATATTCCTTTGGGTGTGATAACTCACTCCAGTATTTTGTCTAATTCAAGGCTGCTGACAATCAAAAGTTTCACTTTAAGTTTTTCTAGGACATCTTTATTTGGGGCACTGTTGCTGCTGGGTGTAGAATTTTGGTTTGACATGAGATTTCGTTTAGCATTTAAAAAATACTGCTCTGTTGATGTCTATCTTATTTTATTTATGGTTAGAAATCACCAGTTGGCCTTTTTCTTGCTTATTTGGCATCTATAGTCCCTAAAATCCTTTACGTTAACTTTGGTTTTTAGACCATAGTTCAGTTCATTAATATTTCCTGTGTAGTCACTCTGCTTAGGGAATGTTGAATTAATTGAATCTGTAGATTGATGTCTTTCATCAACTTGGAACATGCTTGTGTATTTTCACTTCTGATATCAATTCCTCTCCACATTCTCACTACTCCCCTTTTAATCACATCCCATGTGTATTCTAATTCTACCCTGAATTTTCCAATGTCATTGACCCTGTGGTTTTCTTGGAAGATTTGCTCTTGAACAGTCTGCTGTTTTAATAAACCAGCCTTTTGCTGGAATCAAATCCTTCTTAATTACTTAATTTTTTAATTTCATTTCTAACATAAACACAATATACAGCTTTAATTTTTTAAAAAAGAGATAGCGGAGCAGTTTGACAATAAGGAGAAAATGATTTCCTTTTGATACAATAAAGCTAAAATAGGTAGGAGAAAATTATAAATTGGATCATATTAAGTTATATGAGGAGCCAGTATTCATTGAAATTCAACAGTAAGACAGAGGGAGCATAAAACCTGAGTATCTTGTTCTTTGTACTGATGTGGACTACCTTTTGAAATGATAATATTTAGATTTCTTGGGTTAAATAAAAATTTTATAAAATCCAGTTTCATCTGTTTGTATTTACTTTCTTTAACATGTGTTCTGGAAAATTGAAATGACATAGGTCACATTGTGATATCTCTGTTGGTCTTGGTTGGATAAAGCCATGATGTGATGGTTAATTTTAGGTGTCAGCTTGACTGGCTGCAGGGGTGCCCAGCTGGACTGTGAAACATTATTTCTGGGTGTGTCTGTGAGGATGTTTCTGGAAGAGATTAGCATTTGATTCCATGGTCTACATAAACAAACCCACCCTCACTAGTGTGGGTGGGCATCATCTAATCTGTTGAGGGCTCAATAGAACAAAAAGCAAAGAAAGGCTGAGTCCACTGTCTCTTCCTGACCTGGGATATCCATTTTTTCCTGTACTTGGACATCAAAGGTCTTCGCTGTCAGGCCTTCAGACTTTGACTGAATTATATCACTGGTTTTTCCTGTTCTCCAGCTTGCAGATGGCAGATTGTGGGACTTCTCAACTCCATAACCTTGTGAGCCAATTACTACAATAAATCTCCACTTCTATATATTTATATATATTCTATGGTTCTATTTCTCTAGAGAATCCTGACTAATACACATGGATAACAAAGTGCATATTAAGTGCACATGGAGGACATTTCCCAAGGCATAGGAGGCTCCTCCAACCCCGCAGGAGGAAGCAACTCTTCCCATCCAGGCAACACACATGAGCGCTCACACACACACACACAAACACAAGTAATTTGAAAATGTGCTCAAGCTCAAACTTTCACTCTCTGCCTTATTGTTCATCACAGCAGTGATTTCTACATGGCATGTTATACATCCTTTGCCATTTATTATCTCTTTCCTCCCACTAAGACTAAATCAAACAGGGGCAGTCTGTCTGTTTAGTTATTTTGTAGATCACAGGTTTTATACCAGAGCTTTGCATGTAGTAAGTGCTCTAAAAATAGAATGACCAAATAGTTTTCCCTCCAAACTGAAACATATCAGGGAATGAAAAGGGTAGTATTAATAATTATGATAAGACAACAGGAGAAATATGTGCTGAAGACAGAAATGGGGGATTTAAAAGTTAAGATGAACTGATCACTTTTGCATTTTAAACAGATCACTGTGACTAGAATCTCATGATTTTATTACGAGGAGAAAGGATTTGGAATCTTAAACTATTCTTGCTAATTTACTGCAGTGTACCACTCTAAAGGTGGTGTCTTTGCATAAGAGTAGTTAAGTGGATGGATTTAAAATATTTCAGGAAGTGAATTTTTAATGTTTCAATTTTATATGTATATAAATATAAAATATATATTGTACACATAATATATGTGAGCCCTTTATGTGTGCAAAGCCATATGTGAACACTGTTGCGGGAAAATTTGGAAAATCCATATTGGTCTTGTCTTCATGGAGTATCCAGTTTAGTGAGAAAGAACTAAATCTTGAAAGAAATAGATAATAATGCACATATAACTAAAATAGAAAAAAAAATCAACAAAGAGGAAAAATGGAGTTTTATAAATTGGCTTACTAGAGTAGGAGAGTTCACTGTGTGGAAATGATATTTTGTATGAGATCTGAAAGGTGATTAGAAATAATTCAAAAGTGGAAAACCTGTAGGTAGATTCAGGAGGGTGGATGGGTGGTTTATTGATATCTGAGTGTGGGGTGCCAGGGTGTCCAGAGTGACACCCAGGGCTAGACGCATTATTAGCACAAACAAGTGAGTTTGGGAACCCTGAGAGAGAAGCAAATTATTTTGGGGAAGTGGTTTGCTCAACTTGGGACCTGGTCATTGTGAGTTGAGTCATCACTGATGCCATGAGTGTGCAGGTAGATAAATGGGTCTGGGGGTCAGAGTTAGGTCTCTGCTGATTCTTGGGACATATTTGGCTCATTAGTGGTATTTGAAGCAAGGGAAATGTATGGTGTTGCCCCAGGAGGGTGCAGATGGGCAACAGGTGTCTGAGCAGGGCTGACTTCCGGGAAGGATCAGTCATTGTGGGGTGGTCATAAAGAGAAGCCAGAAAGTGGCTCAGGAAGTTCAGACAGGCAAGAGCAGGACAGTGTAAGGTGGTGGATCCCAAGGACAAATAGGCTTTTAAAATGACGTTGAAGTCCACAAGGTCACATGCTACTGCAGAGCATGTCAGACAAATCATGAAAAGTCCCCAGTGGATTGGTAAGAGACATGGCTTGTGAGGTTAGCGAGAGAAAAATCCACAGAATGGGGATGGGCTTGAGTGTGCACTGTGCAAACAGAGGCATTTGGATATATGTGAACTTTTCACAGCGGATCCCTGGCAGGAGGACAAGAGGAGGGGCATGGGGGGTGAGGACTGTTAGGAATGCTGGATGAGGGATTGGTTTGTAGATGGTAGAGATTTGTGCATATTTGAAATGTGAGGGATGATTGCAGTAGGGAAGTGATGGAAAGTGCAACAAATGTGGAGGGCATAATGTCATTGAAATTGAAGAATGAGATAAAAATCAGAGTGGTTTCCGCAAGAAAGAAATTTCTTTGGATATAGCAACAGAAAAGGTGTGATAAATCAATTCCTTATGAGGAATATTTGTAGATCTGATGACTAGAGAGTCAAATAGTTCTTGTTTGATGGTTAACAATTTATCTGTGAAAAATGGAGGAGGTCGGAATAGAGATTTATGGAACTCAAGAAATGGAAAGAAATGAGCAGAGCGTTAGGGAGCATTAGAGAAATGCATATAGGTCCATTGGTTGCTGTGATTCTCTGTTGGGATCCACAGGCTCCTGGTGCATTCTCTCTTCAGTGCAAGTGTCAACATGGCATGGCAGGTATTTGAAATCATCTGAAGTGGGAGGCTTGCAAGGCAGATATAATGGCAATAAGGAATCTGCGAGTATGGTCAGTGGGTGATTGAAATGATGGACTGTGGAATGCAGGATTAATAGAGAGGAGTAGGAGAAGAGAAGCAAGAGGGTTGTGAAGATCTGCTTACTGGAGTAATATACTTTCTCGAAGAATGGTTACTTACAGGGGAGTTCTTTGTGCCAAAAGTGGAAATGTGGAAATTTGTGGTGGGAATATGGTGTTTCTGAGTTACTGATTTGGGAGCAGGAGAATTTTGGGTGAAGATAGGATCAGGGTGTGGAAGTGAATGACTAAGGATGGAATAGTGAATAATTTCATTAGAGATGAGGCCGTAAAGGAGCTGTGGAGTCCTTGGAACTCTGTGTCCCAATAACAGTGGGCTGTGGGGCACCAGCATGTGTGTATTTGACCATGACAGAGAGAGGAGGAGAGGAACGTCCTGAAGCAAGATGGCGGAGGGAAGTTGGTCTGGATTTGACACTGGATAATGACCTTGAGCCTTCTGTCCTTGTCTCACATCAGTTGATGGTGTCACTGAAGCCTGTTCTCCACGTGTGGTCCCTGTACCAGCAACATCAACATCACCTCTTAGAAATGAAAATTCTCCATTTCTTCCCCAGACCTACTTGGGTTGAGGTCCAGCACTCTGAGTTTTAAAAACCCTCCAATGATTGTGATGCACAGTGCGATTTGAGACACTTGTGTCCAGGGAGAGAAGGAGGGTGGAATATCCACGTGAGCTGAGAATGTTTTCCGTGGATGGTAGTCTTCATCATCCATTTTGTTCAAATTTCACATTTTATTTTGTTCTGAAATTGAAAGCTCAAAAAATATGCCCAGGCTTCATAGTGGAAACAGTAAGACCATGAAACTAAACCCAATCAGAAAACTGAAGTTCTACATACCCTGAATCCTAAGTAGCTGCATATTCCAGAGGCCAGTTACTGGACTAACTTTCCATCCTGGCGGTGAGGTCAGATGCAGTCAGTGGGAGGAGACCTTGGAGAAGCCCCAGCAAGTCTGTGGATACAGTAGACTGCAGGGACTCCAGGCCTGCAGCAGTGAAGGAGAACTCTTAAGTTCTTTGGAGTCGCAAATACCTTTGAAACAGTCGCACAGGCTGGTCCATGTGAATCTCTGGACCGTGCCGGGGCCGAGGGATCTGCACACCAGCCCTGAGCCCACCTGGGTCACTGTCCATATTGGGCAGAGATGAGTCCAGGAATGGGTCTGGGCCACTCACAGCCCCTCTGCAGGCAACGGGCATCTTCTAGAGATATCAGGAGACAGACACAGAAAGTGAAGAAAAGCATGGGAGAGACTGACTGTGGCCTCGAGGACAGACGAGATTGCCGGGGAGCCAGAGAGAGCAAGGAGCCAAGAAAGGCATCCTGAAAACACAGTGAGGAAGGCAACATCGGTGCTGAAGAAAAGGAGAGTGGTGCCGTTGAGAAATTCCCCATGAGACAGGCTTGACTCTCACAGCATCTCTTTGTAACATCCATCGTGATCTTGACGTTTCATGTTAAACCTCAAATTTTATTTACTATGAGTTTTCTCCTTTTTATATTAAAATTGATAGCATAATTGTAGCTGAGGAATTAGTGTTTTGAACTTAGATTTGTTTTTTCTAGAACTGACACTCAATGAAGAGATGATACCTACTTGAATGAGATTTGTCTTTTAATGTATATTAAACCCGATGCCATAAATGTTTATTATGATTTTGCATCTAATTTGGTTTTTTTTTGTTTTGTTTTTTTGCTGAGAAAGATTCACCGTGAGCTAACATCTGTTGCCAATCTTCCTCTACTTTGTGTGTGGGTCACCGTCACGGCATGGCTGCTAATGAGTACTGTAGGTCCGTGCCAGGTAACTGAACCTGGGCCACCAAAGCAGAACATGCCAAACTAACCACTCGGCCAGGGGCCATCACTATGAATTTGCATCTAATTATAACATAAAATGCATCAATCTTTCTCTTCACTGTCACATGGTAATTCAGACATAGGTGATTTCTATATCATGTATTAAGTATCTCTTATCTGTTACCTGGCAAACTTGTGTAGCTTTGATTTTGGAATCTCCAGAATGAGCATACCCCCTGGGGGCATTATTTTCCCCGTAGAGAAGCTTGCAGCAGGCTCCTTGCCTTCCTTCCCACACTAGATCCAGAGTCGTGGAAATGGGTTCGCCTTGCACACAGCACAGAGCACAAAGGAATTACTCCACAAACATGTGATAAGTGAATAATTGGTGGCATCATCAGGTCATTCACAGAAGCCAGACTGAGAGAGAGCTTCCTTAGGTCAGGAAGGAGAAGCATTCCTTTATATTTGTGAGGTTTTAATTTGTAACATTGTAATGTGAACAGCAAGTGTACTATTTTTATCAAAACTGTGTTCTGAAGGTTTTCAAAAATCTCTAAATCTCAGAGTAGAGAAAAATCAATCTCTGTGACTCTGTTACTTGCTTCAAAGATTGTCAACTCGTATACCATCTGGCTTTGTTTATCCTCACACCAAGACCCCAAGAATTAACCAGCTGAGATGGCTGAGAGCGCATCATTTCAGCTGTAAATATTTCCGTTTCTGGTACAGATGAGGGAATTTTGGAACACAAACAAAATAACATTATCACACACAAAAATAAAAATGTCATTCGGATAATCAACTATCTAGTCAGTATCCCAAGTCTCCCAGTTTTGTCAAGGTTATTTCCTGGTTTTACATTTTATTTGAGTCAGGATCTTAATGAAACTCTTCTTTTGCAATTGGTTGATCTGTTTCTGAAGTCACTTTTAATCTGTTGTTGGTTCATGCACCTTGGGATTTGGGTGGAATATGAGTGTGTGTGTTTGTGTGTCTACACCGATGTGTGAATTCTTTCTTTCCTGGATGGGAGTGCCCTGAAAGGAAGGACCTGGGCTGTGGGAACCAGGATTTCTACTCTGCTTCTGGCTGAACTGAAAAGGCCTCCCTGGGTGACACTTGCAGCCTTCAGAAAGGAGGAGGAAGAAGTACCAAGGAATTCAAGACAATGGCTCTTGTCTTACAGGGTGTTTCCAGGGCATGATGTTCAAAATGCCGGGTGCTAAGCCTCTAGCTCCAGGTCATCAGTGGGTTCTCGGCATGAGCTCTGAGCAGTGTCTGTTCACCACCCACATGGGGAGCATTTCAGTATTTTAATTGGTAAGGTTGTGTCTGTTGTGTCTGTGGTGTCTAAGATTGGTGGCATTCCCCTGCTGGACCCACTTCTATACCTGACCCTCTCCTGCCTCATCTTTCAAAACTCCCAACAGGAAAGTTTTACATCCCTGTAACACAAATCCATATAACCACAGCACAGACTGGGGAAAAGAACACAGCCATCCCAGGGGCTACGTGCTGTATGCGCTCAGGCCAAGCTGCCCCTTTGGGACAAGTCAGTAACAACACGACTGAGTGTGTAAACTAGTGATTGTCTGAGACCATGGACCTGAGAACCTCATGGGCCCAGATGTCACCCAGGGCAGCAAGGGCTGGTGTGGGTCATTCCGTGGACAGGATTAAGGTCTATTGTCCTGGCAAACCAGAGCTCACCCCTGATCCATCAGGCCCAACTGGGGAGGAATGGCCATGATGTACCTGACAGAGAGGCTGGGGGCCTTCTAGGGAATTTCTACCCTAAAAGAATCCTACAGTGAAGTGCAGGGATGCTGGAACTCCTATTTCACAGGGAGCAGTGAGGTTTATAGAACAAAGTCCTGTTGTAGGTTTAAAAGCTGCATCATGAGTCTTTCCCTCTAGACATGAAACAAGCGGGAAAAGGACTTCCTCGGGCATGGGCCAGGATCCCAGGAGGATTCCAGTCTAGGCGAAGGGTGAACAGGGAGCCCTAGAGGCGGCCTTATGGGGATGTCCTGTCGGCCCTTAATCCATCTGCACATGGTCTTCCTCTGTCCTTGTCCGTTCCACATGCAAACTTTTATCTTTTTACATTTTTTCCTCATTTAGTGTTATTGCGAATCCAGACACTGATTAGAAAACGGCAAGTTCCAATATCTGATCCAAGAAACCTCAACAAGAGAAGCAAAAAACATTCCTTCTTCCTGGAAAGCTGTAGAAAGACAGCCACTGTCCTGGGGAAGGACATGGTCCTGGTAAGTGCTATTTGAAAGACACCCACATTTCAGTGGTTGTTGCTCTGCCTGGGAAAGTCCCTCCAACCTCTACATCCAGGGAGATGTGAGGGGCTGTCTCTGCTCCTGGCCCAGGTGAACCACACTGAAATCCACCTGTCCTCTGAGGAAGGGGGACTTGAGGGTTTCATTCAGTAGCCAGGGAGGAGGCTGGTCCTCCTCCCTTCTCCCACATACAATAAGCTGTGACCATACACAAGTTCTTAATTCAAGGAGGAAAGTGAGATTCTGTGTCTCATTTACATGAGCATAAGAAGTGAAAGAACCACACCACAACACCCAGGTTGTGACAGAAACAGGATATAACGTAAGAGTCAAATCTACCATTTACTATTAAAGAAATAATATCACTCCTCCCCAATGGGTTAACAGTGGCTGGCATGGAGATGTCAGAGAGTTGGAGGGGGTGGTGCCCTCCCTCTGGGGCTTTAGGGGAAACCAGGGAAAGTCTTAGGATGTCCTCGTTCACTCAGGGTGGGAAGAGCTGGCCCGGTGCACCCCGAGGGTCCCAGTGTCCCTGCTGGTCAGGAGGAGCTGCACTTGTAGTCTCCAGAGTGTGACGGCTCATCACCAAGGGCATGGTGGCTGAAGAGAAGAAACAGACTATTTTGGGGAACCTTCCTGAGATTCATGGCACAACTCCCTGCCCCCCTGCACTCTGATCCAAACCCTGTACCGAGTGCTCAGTCCATCAACAGCACCCCGTTTGTCCCTGATGCAGGAGGCATCATTTAGCATCACCCATTTCAGAGGATGCAACTGAATCCCAGAGAGGAGAGGGGAGCGGCCTGTCCCAGGCCTGCTCAGCAGTGGAGCTGGGATCCAGGCCCATGCTTAGCCGGAAGCTGTACTGAGCCCCTGGATTCAGTCGCTCTTGGTCCCAACACTCACTTGGCCCTGAACTGGAGGATGTCCAGTTCCTCTTTCTCCTGAAGAGCCGCATTTTGCTCACCTTCTGGTGTGTGGGCTCCAGCCGGCAGGAGACCCAGTAGCTACAGGACAGAGTGGACCTGTGAGCTACCAGGAGCCACACCTCAGGTGCCCCTCCCAGAGCCTGCCAGCAGCTGAGTCCTGGTGCCCCATGGGTCACCACGCTACGAGTTCTGAGACTGATCAGCGAGCCAGGCCACAGGCTCTGGAGCTGGCCATCAGAGAGAGTCTGCCCTGCCCTCACCCAACTCCTGTCCCCCTCACCTCTCATGGACACTGATGGGCTCCATGGCCTGGAACCAGGCCCCAAATCGCTCGTCGGGCTCCAGGTCATATGAATTTGCAGCCTGCTGGAGCAGCTGGATCCTATGGATGACTTTGAATTTCTGGGAGGAGGGACAGGATGCAGACAGGGCTTGGGTGGGGAAGGCTGCCAGGAACTTGTGCGGAGTGAGGATCTGGTCTGGGGTCTGTGCTCACTCGGGAACCCTCCTTCCTTCCCACTCCATTCAGGACTTGCCTGTCCTCACAGTTGGCTTGGATTAGTTCCTCATCCAGGAAGGTGTCCTTGATGCCAGCCCCTCCCGCACCCGCCAACGTGATGGGATGCCCAGCTTTGTGGATCTGACTCTCCCAATAAATGTAAGACCCAAGGGATGAGGCCAGAGAAAGCCTTGCCAGGGGAGGTCTCTGATTTCCACATCCCCACCCTCCCCATAGCTGCTCACGTCACACCATTTCTGGAAGTTGACCCAATTTCCCTGGAAGGGAGACAGCCAATGTCCATCAGAAACAGCCCCCTAAGCCCAGAACCAACCCCCATCCCACCCCTTCTCAGGCTGCAGGAATGTCAGGGCCCAGCAGAGGGCAGACCTTCCACAAAGAGAACTTGACACTGGGCCAGGCTCTGGGCTCCAGGGCAGGAGGGACAGGGGAGCTGAGGCCAGAGACCTTATGTAGCACACCCTCTCTGATGACAGACGGGGAGACTGAGGCCTCAGGGAGGAAGGGACAGCTGGAACACAGAAGTGCTTCCTCACTTGCAGGGGCTGATGGCACTCCCCCAGGGGCAGGGCCCGAGGGGGAGGCTGAATCCATCTCAGACACAGCCTCCTGCAGCTCTGCAGGCAGGCAGCTATGAGCTTCACCAGCCCAGGTAGACTGGTGGGGGGCTTATGTGGAGCATCTATTCACGCATTGCTAAGATGGGCCTGACTCCCCAGCTCCCAGGGGTGGCTATGGCGCTCTCATGAGAGGAGGTTTGCCAGATACTGAGAGCTCAGGTCCCAGTGCAGGGCTCTCGCCACCCAAACCTCAGGATCCTGCTCCCTGGCCCCACCTCCAGGCTCACTCACTTCCAGATCATCCTCCATCCCAATGTCCAGCAGCTTCAGGTGATTGAGGAACGTGCCCAGGAAGGGGACGACACCCTGTGAAATCAGGGTGGGAGTGGTGAGATGAGTCCCACCTCTCAGATGCCCCCATGGACCCTCCCCCAAATCCCTTCACCCCAGCCTCCTGCCCACCACAGACTCCCACAGAGAACAGCCTAGGACCCTCAGCGGCCTCCCCCCAGTTGCCCCCTCCAGGACCCCCGAACTTCCCCAGTCACCTCCCAGGGGCGGCTTTTGGCAAATCCCAGGGTATGTGGTCCCTGCCTCTCCCCTCCCTAACCCATCCTGGGCCCAGCCCTTCCAGGCCTCCTCCTGGTCACTTCAAGGGCAGGCATTTCAGGCTCTTGGGCTCCTGGAGCTGGGCTGGAGGAGGAGGGACCCCTCTCTTAGGGAGGCCTCCAGCCATGAGGTGAGTGACCCCTCCTCTGACACCTAGACCCTCCCCCTCAGGCCACCTCACCTGCTGCTGCTGCCTCTCCTGGGCTCCCTGTGGATCCATCTCATGGGTGGCCCTCACAGATGACACCTCCTGCAGGGTCAAGGACAGGCTCAGGGAGGCCATGTTCCCTTCCCCGTGTCTCCCAGGGCCCTGATCTTGGACCCTGGCCATCTGGTGTCTATGGCTGCTCCCATTCCAGGGTGCCCTGATGCTAGATCACTCCCAGCTCCAACACTCCCTCCTCTGTGCCCTTAGGCCTGCCCAGGCCCCTAAGCCTCTCTCCTCATCAGGTAAGTGTGACAAGGACTCCCCATGCCTCCCAGGGTCCCCTGAGGACTCAGTGTCATCTGACTGTCACCAGTGCTGTTCCCTCCCCCATCGAGGAGGAGGAGCACAAAGCTGCTGTACATTCCTCTCCCCCTTGTACCTCATCACCCCTGTGAGGCCTGCACCACAGATCATCTCCCTCCATTTCCCAGATGAGGAGACCGAGGCCCACAGAGGGGCAGTGAATTGCTAAGGGGCCCACAGAGGAGACCGCTGCCCCTCGCAGCCAGAGGCCCTGGCCCCCGGCCTTCACTCCTCCTCCAGACACACCCCTGACCAATGTCCTGTCCTCTGGACTCTCGGGGTGTGTTGAGGCCCTCAGTCAACCTGAGCCATGGATGGAGAGGCACAAGGTTTCTCGGTGTCCCATGCAAGTGGCTTCTGTGTTTTCCAGCCCCCAGGGATTTTCTGACACCAGGCTGGACCCGAGGCCATGCCAAAGGCCTCAGCTCCCTAGAATCCCCTCAGGATGGTCCCTGCACAGAACTCCTCCTTCATTCACTCAGGAAGGGGACCCCACTGTGCCACATCTGAGTGACAGTGTAGGGGGTGACCACGGCACTGTGTAATGGTGACATTTGCATCCTTTTTCACTTGGAAACTTCTAATGTCCCTTCTCCTTTCTCAGCTCTCATGTTTGAAGTCTGTGGTCTGAGCCTTTGCACAATCCTTAGGCCCCTCCTGCCAGGGCCTCGATGGAGGCCATTAAGAATCTGTCAGGAAGGTCCATTAAGTATCTGTAGGTTCCCTGATAATTCTCATTGCCATCTGGGGCGTATCCTTGACGACAACGCCCTGGGGGAGACTCACTGGTTTGTCAGCAGTGACCACTATCGGGCTAGAGTGCACAGTCCCAGAGAGCACACAGTTCTGTCCCAGATCCACCATTTGGCCCAAGGCTGTGCAGCCCCTATGTTCACAAGGCCTGTGTGACCTCACAGTGCCCATCCCTGGGACAGGCAGAGTGCCCTCCCCTGTGAGGTGCAGTGAAGACAGAAGGAGCAGCAGGGGCCTGGCTTCCTGAGGACAGACTGGGCTGCTTTAGGAAGAAAGGAACCCCCACCCATTCCATCCACCCGCCAGCCTGGAGGATGATGAGGGCCAGCTGATGGGTTCCCATGGAAGCCAGACACCTGCTCATTCTGCCAGCTCCTCACCTCTTGGAACAGTCGAGGCGACACCACTGTATCCCGTGACCAAGGCCTCCTGCCCCAAACAGTCCCCACCTGCTCCTGCAGCTCACACCCCCGCTTCCTGTCCAGCTGGACAAGACAGACCATTATTTCTCGGGGAACCTTAAGTGAAAAACTTACCAAAGCACATCCTGCCTGGTCCCTCCCCACCTCACCTCCCGTCCTTCCAGATTTCCATCCTCCACTCACCTCCTTGAGAAGCTTCCTGCTCTCCCGGTGGCATGTTTGGAAGATCTTTTCAACTATCTTACAGTTCTTCCTGAGGAGGGAAAAAACGAAAGAAACACTGTGGAGTGGTTTTAGGGTAAATCCCTTTTATTTGAAAACCCAGAAGATCCAGAAAGCCTGGATGAGCATTTTCACTGTGTCCTCTGAGCCCTGAGGTGTCTGGGACTGGGGAGGGGCTCTCCTATTGTCACCTGGGGCCTCCATTCTCTTATTTTCTCAGCAGATGTGTTTTAAACAGTCTTAATTTCACGTGGACAGAGAGTTCTGTTGCTGCAAACACTTGAAAATCTTCAATTTGGTTCAAGACATGATCTGTCACTTAGGGAAACTGATTCCTGAAGCAGAACCACTGGCCTAAGTTTTCAGAAAGACTTGAAGCCTGCCAACCAGGTCAGACCCTAACCCCAGGGTTTGCTGTCTCCCAGGAGGTCCCAACTGACTGAAGGGCAATGCCAGCCCTGTGGGGGGTGTCTGGTCCACCCAGGTGGTGCTCGCATGGAGAGAGGCCTACCCACCTGGACACCTGTCTCCACGACTCTTTTAAACGTTGAATGGAGGGGCCCTCCAGAGCCCAGAAGATTGCATGGAGAGAGGAAAGGTTCCTCAGTCCGTGGCATTCCTGGGGAAGGGAAGAGAATGAGCTGTGAGGGGGAGCTGGAGCCCTGCTTCCTCTGGCTTCTGTCCCCTCATTGACGTCTCCTGTCCTGGATGAGACAGCGGCTCAGGGAACCCGGAAAAGGCACAGCTGGAACCTGATGAGGAATACTTCCAGGGAGGAGGATTTTAGCTCAAGCCAAGAAAGGAGCCCAGGAAGGGGTGAGCTTCCTACCACTGGGACCAGGAGTCAGGTCATCGAGGCCTGGCAGGAGGGGCCTAAGGTTTGTGCAAAGGCTCAGACCACAGACTTCAAACATGAGAGCTGAGAAAGGAGAAGGGGCAGTTCCCCCAACTCCAGAGAGGGGCTCCCAGGGCTCCCACATCTTACCTTGGCCACCTGGATCCAGAGCTCCACCACCCTGGCCCTGTCCTGGGCCGTCATGCTCGGGTCCCCAATGCAGGTGGTGATGATACATTCGACCACTCTGTTAAAGTGGGTCATGGTGGCATGGATGGTCGGTGCCAGGTGCTGAATACCCCTGTTGTCACCCTGGGACCAGATGGAGTCCAGGAATTCGTGGGGCCTCACTGTCTTGAACAGCTCCTGGGGAGGACAGGGAGTGTCACCCAGCCCTGTCACAGCCCAGCTCAGTGTCCACAGCCCCCAGTCCCAGGCTGGGTCAGTGGTGAGAGCTGGAGCTCAGGAAGCTGAGAACGTGGCCTGAGGCTTGTGGGAGTCCCTGGGTGTTGCCTGTGTTCCCTGAGGGCACCCAGCACAGGATGACCCAGGAACCGATACTGTGGCGCGGGATAGTGACATTTGCTCCCAGCCCAGTCTCACTTCCTCCAAACACCAGAACTCGGCTCCTGCATGACCATCTCTAGGGGCATCTTCCACCCATTCTGACCATCCTAGGGTCTGACTCCTCTTTCAGATGCACATTCCCCCAAGGCAGCAACAACCACGGGCTTTGTTTGTCTGCCTTGTAGTCATGTACACATTAAGTGCCTAATTAGTGTTGAGGCTGTTGAGGCCTCCTGGGCAAATGAGTGAAGTACCCAAGGACAAGACAGCACTTCAGTGTGCTCCCCTCCCCCACCAAAGCGCAGACTCTGCCCAACTTCCTCTCTGCTCCACCTCATCCATCTGCACAGCCACTCTGCATGGCAGCTGCTCTCAGTGTCAATCTCTCCTGTCCACATGAGGACAGCAAAGGCTCGAGAGTTAAGAGGGCTGCTCAGGTCACATGAGGGTACGTGGGGAAGCAAGAGGTTGGACCGAGATCATGGGATTCTGGATCAGGAAATGGTAGGTCTGGGGCAGCTGATGGCACAGGGAAGGCCTGCCCCACCTGCCCTGAGAGCCCCGCTGCTCACCACATCCATCAGTGTCAACTGCTCTGCCACCAGCCGGGGAGGGAACTCCAAGAAGTCAGGCTTCTCCTCCCTCAGCAGCTTCTTGGTGGTCACGTCCCAGGGGCAGGCGGGCTCTGGGACTGGATCTGGCTCTGCTGTTATCTCTCCAGGTGGAGGGAGGATTCTCCCTGGAGCCAATGGTGCAGCTGGCTCCAGCTCAGGAGCTGGCACTGGGGCTGGAGCTGATGGTGTTGGTGGCTCTGGCCCTGGAGGGACTAATGGAGGTGACACTGGCTCCAGCTCTAGCACAGGTGGTGGAACTAGAGCTGGAGCTGGATCTAGCCGTGGAGCTGGCCCTTGCTCTGGCGCTGGAGCTGGAGGGAGCTCTGGAGATGGTACTGCAGGAGGAGAAAGAAACAGTGTCACTCAAGTAGCTGACTTCCCCTGTGCCTGTCAAAGCCAGGAAAGACCCCACTGCCTTGAAGTGAACCAAGCCTCTGAACATTCTGCAAATTGTCATCCGAGACTGCAGTCGCCTCACCTTCCAGCTCTGCCTCAATGGGCCGTGGATGCTCCAGCTGGACCTGGAGAAGGTAGGCGTGGCCCTGCAGCCCCGAGCCAGGCAAGCTGAGATGCAGAGAGGCCAGCTTCATGCTGAAGCAGAGATAGTGCAGGAGCTCGCAGAAATCCTGCCCTGGGTCCGGGCAGGTTCCCACCAGAGAAGAGATGGCACTGGGGGAGGCAATTGGGCAACAGAGTCAGAGGCCTGGCCTTTCCCTCCACGCTTCTCACCCAAGGCACCCTGGCTTGTGACTGGACCCTATGCCTGCCCCTCTCCATCCAGGTGAGAGCCACATGGCAGCCCTGACCCCTGTGAGGCTGTCCTGGCAGTGGCAGGCCTGCTTATCCAGCAGGTTGACACAGAGTGTGTTGTGACTCTCTTCCCATGGACACTCTTCTCCTGAAGGTCTGGGACACAGCCCACCCCAGCCCTCCATGCACTTGTGCAACTGGACTGAGCACTGAGACAGATGTGTGAGCAGGTTGCTCACACACCTCCTGTTCTGGGCCTGGAGGCGGTGGTCAGAAGAGGTAGATGTGGAGAAGGGGAGGCAGATTCAAATGGGTCTGTGGTGGGAATGGGTTTCTAGGGGAGAACTCAGCCCAGCCACCCCTCTGGTAACCAGGGGGCCTGGCACCCATCCATAGCTCTTTGACTCCTGTCCTCCTGGAGTGGAAGCCACCGGGCCTCTTCCTTCCCATGGGAATCAAAAGATGCGTGAGATGCGGCTTCTGACAGGCTCCCCTCAGCCACAGCCTCCATCTCTCCCCCCACAGCTTGTTCTTTAGAGACAGGAGGCCGTCCTTCTGCACCCAAAGACCACTCACTTTTTTAGGTGGTCCTGCGCTCTGCCCTCCTGGCTGGAATAAGGGGAGATGCCTTCAGAGGTAAAGGAGGCTATGAGGGCATCCCTTGGGATGGACGGTGGATGACAAGACCTGCGAATGATGTCGAATGTCAATGTCTGACTCTCAGATGGAAACTGAGGCCACACATTGTGTCTCCTTCATTCACTGGGTTTACTGTCTCCAAATGTCCTGCATGCAGTAGGTGCTTAATCTACATGGTTGAATGAATGTAATCCACCCAGAACCATCCGAGACACCTGAGTGGGCCTAGGGCCTCTCTGCTGCCCCAGAGATCCTTGACTGGCTACCCCAAGGAAAAGGACCAGGACCAGCTGGATGGAATCTCCAACTCCTTGACAGGGTGGTTTCCATGTGCTTTTCCAAACTCAGAAAGGCCGCATCTCAGACATGGGTGAGGCAGACTACTTTTCACGGGGAAGAGAGAAATAAACACCATGAACAACCACAGCACGTCCACAGCCCTCTCTGCAGAGCCAGGCACCAGGTAAGCACCCACCATGGCTGATCCCATTAGTTCCTGCAAGATCCCCATGAAATTTATCCTCTCCCACCCTACTTTTCAGAGGAGCAAACTGAGGCTCAGAGAGATTTGGTAACACTCCCAGGACATACAGCTGGCAGGGGCAGAGTCACCACTGTGTTGAGGAGGGAGTGGGCACTCACCTAGTAAACAGCTGGTCCAGGACCTGGTGGGATGTGTCTAAGGCCGAGTAGTTGACCATGAAGGTGGTGAAGCTAGAGATGTTCCTACTCAGGAAAGCTGGTGCGATGGACTCTGTCAGCTTCTCCCTCACGCCTGTCTGGAGGGCCTGCATCCTGCAGGCCTCATTGAAATTCACGGTGGACTCATCCTCACACTGAGGGAGAGGAGGAGGTACATACACTCAATGACATCATGGTGAACCAGCGGGAGGATTGAGGTGACTTTCTACCCTCCTGTGTAGCTGGTGGGAAGGAGTGGAGGTCCAGATTCCTTTGGGAGTGGGACTGTGGAGCACTCTAATGAGAAAACCCTGGGGGGTTCCAGGGGAGACTCAGATTTGAGTCTGCATTCTAGTAGTGCCTTGGTCATCTCAGAGTCCTGGGTATGAAGACCCCTCTGCACCCACACTCACCTCAAACCAGCCCTCTTCATTGATGGACTGGTGCACCTGTGTCCTCTCCAGGGAGATGGCGAACTGGAAACCATCTACCAGCTCCTCAACCATCACTTGGGTGCAGCTCTGCAGTGACAGTGCCCAGAAGTCAGGCCAGGAGGCATCAGGGGCCTGCCTGGACTTTGCCACAGAGGGAAACCCCACCACAGTTCAGGCACAGAGGGGCATCTGCATAGTCTCCATCAGGGAAGGAATGTGATGACACCTCGACGGCCTGGGATTCACATGTGGGTAGAAGAGCTTGGTCCCCAGCACTCACCATCCTCTCCTGCAGCCAAGATCTTCAGTATGAACATGACACACCACCAAATCTCCACCATTTAGCTACCTGCTCCTGCTCAGGGTGGTTCCTCCTCATACTACCTTCTCTAACTCCACCTCCCACATACACACACACACACACATACACACAAAGAGGGTCAAGGGGTGTGGGGCTGTCCATTTGGGATCACAGTTGTGGCCTGATCTAGAGTGGCCTGCCCTGGGCTACGCTGTTACCTGATGGTTCCTCCTGCCAAAAGGCCACAGACATTCGAGGTGAGGGCTGAGCCAATGTCTAAAGCGACTTAACATGCTCTCATTCTTGGCTTTCCGGGAGCCAGAGCCTCGGAAAGTCACGGGACAACACGAGAACATCCTGCTGTGTCGAGTGTCTCCACTCAAATGAACTGGACAGGAGGCTGTGGTTACAATGTGGGTGCCTGGTAACCAGAGTTCTAAGTTCTGTTGGGGGCTGTCACCAAGGAAGTGAGGTCACTTCTTCAAGGTTCTATTACTTGGCCCCTTCCTTCAATCAGACCCACCCAAAGACCCCGCTAGGCTGTTGGCTGCTCTCCCTCCTTGCCCATGTCATCTCCATCACTGTACACAAATATCCATCACCACCCTCCCCACAGCTCCTTGGGAGCGGAACCAGTGGCCAGCTTTGAGGAGACAGAGCTGAAGTCACACCTCTTTTATCCTACCAGTTCTGTGTCCTGGAAAAGCCACTGTGCCTCTCAAGATCTCCCCAGTCTCCCAACCTGCACAATGGGGATGGTGCTAAAAACAGCTTTCTAGGAACATCGTCAGGTGTATATGAGATAATACCTACGACACCTGTGGATTGGTGTCACATGTATCTAATGCTGAACCTCCCATCTATGTCAGTTCCATCTGTGCAGCCTCCACAAACCCCCACTCCATACTTCTTGTCACACATCATTGGCCTGAATTTGGTCTGGTCACTCTTATCTGCAAGAGGGGTTAGGAATTTTATCTTTTAGTTTGTTGAATTGCCACCCAAAATAAAACTGATTCTCTGTTCTGAATATTAAGGGAGAAGGTGAACAGTGGAAACTACCCGTGCTCTCGCCCTACACTAACCTTCAAGTTGAAGGGGAGGAGATGAGCTTTTCAGATAAATCAATCACGTATTTACCTACCACAGGCTCTCTTTTCTTGTTGTTTATTCATCCACAGAGAACAAGTAGTCTTGCTTCCAAACCAGAATGTATGAGACGTCCACTGCCCTCTGTTCCCAGCAGAGTGACCAGAACCAATTTGTTGGCTTTTATTTGCCTGGCCCTTGTAAGTAGATCTGAGAACATTCTTTCTATGTCCTTCATAGAGTGGGTCTGGGAGGGTCTGAGGTTGTAGAGAATTGTAGGCAAGTAGCAGGCTCCTGAAAAACTGGGTCAAATTTGAATCTCTGTAATTCGAAGAAGGAGAGTGACATCAGCATCATGGTGGAATAAGACACCTCCTGTTTTTCTACTCCTGCACTAACAATGCTTTGGCATCCATCCATAGACAAAAGTGCCTTTGTGGGAGAAGTGGGATCCAGCACCATATGCCAAGGGACCCAGAAGGAGTCTCACCCACCCATGCATCTGGTAATAGGCAGACAGACCTCGGTCCCAGCTCTGGACCCTGCAGTGGCCCGTGAACCAGCTCAAGCTCCTTTCAGCTGCTGCACAGAAACCCCTGAAAACACTGTCTTAGATCATGACACACAGAGGAGAGGGCCTTTGTGGAAGTCCAGGTTTCAAGAAGAGAAGTTCCAGCCCTCTGTTGGAGCACAAAAATATGAGTGTGGATGGGTTGAAGAGTTTGGGGGCATTGGCAGATAGGTACTCTTAGAGGGCTTTAAAGGATGTGGATCCTGTAACTGCACTGAGCACTCCATCAAGAAGTCTCCCACGACTTGTGGGCTATGCCTCACCCATGGATCTCCCCAGCTGGCCTTTAGGCACCCCCAGTGCTCTGCGTGCCTCACATACACGCACCTCCACCCTAGGGCTTCTTCCCTGTGTATGCTCCCAACAGTGGTGGTTAGAGTGAATTTTGGAGGACAGCTAGTGAGCACGTGCAGAAACTTAGTCCAAATCCGCAGGCCAGAGAGAGACCACAAACTTGAGGTTTCACACAACCTCTGGAATACAAAAGGGAGGCTGTCAGCGCCCAGCCTATTACATCACAGCATCAAGAGAATGCATACAAGCTGGAGAATTCTGCCATTAATGAACAAATTAAAAATGCTGAGATTATACTGGTATAACACATTAAAATACAAATGTATTATTGAAACATACATTAAGTTTAAAAATTGACATTTCAAATGTTGGAAAAATTAAGTTTGAGAAACCTTGTAGGTGGTCAGTAAACATCTGTCCCTCCCTCCCTCGCCAGAGCAGCCGTATGTATATGTATAGATACACACACACACACACACATATATATACCCCCTATAAGTTATATATATAGAGAGACGCATATGTGCATGTGTGTCCACAAACACTCATACATATATATAATGCATGTACCTATGTATATCACATACATGTATGTATACATGATAGAATACTCACATGCACATGTGTATATCTCTACAATTTCACCTTCAATAAGGTAAATTTCCGGTTTGTATTGACTCTAAATATCTCTGCTTTTTAACTTGTTAGGTCTGTTTCGGTTTGTTTTCCCCAAACTTTCTGGTTAGTCCTCTGGGCACTTCTCAATTGGATAACTGTTATGGTTTTCATTCGTTGTTGTGCTTTCATTTTCTCTTTTTAATAAACATATTTGTTGGAATATGACATACAATCAGAATAGAGCACAAATCCAAGTGTAAAGATTGATAAGTTATCAAAAAGTGTACACATGTGTTAACAACACCCAGGCCAACAAACAGAACATGACCAGTTCTATTTACAGTAGATTATACATGATATATATAATAGATAATAACCACAATTACCCAGATTATTATTTCTCCTTTTTCAGGAAGTAGCACACTGAATTGCAATGCATAAAGGAAATTTGGTCATGATGTGGCCTCCTTAAAAAATATAGCTGGATTTGGAAGGTTAATTTTTTTTAGGAATACATGAGTTTAGTTCCAGAAAAAAAGAGGCTTGTAAATTTCCTTTCCTGTAATGACCTTGTAAGATTTTTGTAGCAACGTTAAGCTATTCTCATAAAATGAATCAAAAAGTTTTTCCCACTTTTCCTGTTCTGTGGAAGAGCTAGACTCAATGTGTATTATTTCTCTCCTGAATGTTTGGTGGAATTTGCCAGCAGAGGTGTTGGCCACGATGAAATGTGGGAATGTTTTAAACTATGGATTCAGTTTCTTCTTTAGATATGGGACTATTCAGATTTCTCATTTCTCCTTGAGACAGTTTTGGTAACTTTCATTTTCCTGGCAATTTGTGAATTTCATCTAATTTTCAAATGAATTGACATGTTATTTATGATGACACGTGTGTTGTCAGGGAAGGTCTGCGGTGACTCTCCTGGGGGCAGATGTCAAGCTCAGCTCATGTGTCCCCGAAGCTTCAGGCACCTGGATGCTGGAGGGAGAGCTTGTTCTCATTGCAGGACGAGAGGCTGAATGCTTTTCTTCTCGCCTTCTGCTCTCCATTCACACCAGCTCAGGAGACCTTGTTCCTGGGCAAGTTGGCGTGCAGGCAACACCCCATGTAAATTCTTCCAGGCCTGGTGGATATTTGGAATTTTTTTCTGAGATGTCCTCTTGAAACCACATGGCCACTTTTGTATAATATTTTCTCTTTATGTTATATTTTAGTCAGTTTTTGTAATCACATTTTCAATTTTTACACCGTACAAGGCTGTCTCTTAGACTCCTAAGTGTTTTCAGTTTTAACTCCTTCATACTTCTCCCGGATGTGCCTGCCTTACGGTGATTCCTCCTTCATGGGAGCTCTGAAGCTCATCCTAGCTGCCTGGTTGTTGATGGTGGCAGATACACAGGTTTGATGGGGCCGAAGGTTAGGCAGTTTGATTGCCTGCCTTCTGCTGCACCATTCTCAACCCACAGACGCCATGCTTCTCTGCTTGTCCCAGAGCCTTCAGGTGTAATTACTCTTCCTCCCCAGCGCTACCTCCAATCTCATGTTGATATTATTGCTGTTCTCTGAAGCATTTGATGATGTGTTCAAATGAACAAGCATTTTGGATCCTGAACCAAAGAACCATTTACAAAACGCACTCTGAATGTGATCTGCTTTTCCATTCATTAAACTTTTCTCATAAACTTAATCACTTTTCTCCATGTGTGTGGAATTCACTAAGGATGTTCCAGAGCCCCGGTGATGTTACTTGATTTAGCTATAAATTCTAAGGCTTCAGGAGAGCTGTTGCCACAGATGGAGTGAGTTGGCTGGGCATTCTTCCTTAATTAAGTGATTGCATTGGATTTGAAGATAATTGTGGTTTGAGTCTGTTCCCTAAGGAGCCCCATCCCTCTCAGCAGGTTTCAGTGCAAGAACTAGCAGTATGTTCTGGCCTTGGTTTTTGCCATTGAGGAAATCAACAGAAACTCCCATCTTTTACCCAACATATCTCTGGGAGTTGATCTCTATAATGTCCTGCACAATGAACAGAAGGCACTGGAGAGTTCCCTCATTTGGGTCTCAGGGCTGCGCAAAGACAACCCAAATTACACCTGTAGGAGAGAGAGCAAGTCTCTAGCAGCCCTTACTGGAACAACATGTGCAATTTCTGCCTAGATTGGAACACTGCTGGAACTGTACAAATTTCCACAGGTAAGGCTGTGTGGGATGGGGAGACATGAAATCATGTCTACTTTGATGCCATTCTCAGGTGCCTGAAAAGGAAGAAAGGAGGAGACTGTGTTTATGCATCTCTCACAGGATGTAATCTCCAAGGATGAGGGTATAGAGTCTTAGTGAGGTATGCACATTTCCTTTATTTGGCAGCCCTAAACTCTATGATTTCATCCATGTCCATTGATAACAAGGTTCCAGGGACCATCTGCTCTTGGCCAGATTGGGTCCCAAGCCTGAGTCAACAAGTCATTTGCATGAACATCATTTGCAGTGATGCAAATGAACTGCATCAGAGGAGGCAATGTCAGGTGTAAGGTGCAAGGGTCAGAAAGGGCCCATGTCACTCAGGGCTCAGACAAGAACATTCCAGCATCACAGCCTCCAAAGTGCAAGATAGGGAGGGACAGCCTCACACGCCCACGGCCCAGGGCAGTCACAGGACATTCTGTGTGTGACCCATGCAGGGCTGCACACCAATCATGAGTGCAGAAACACCACAAGCCCATGAGGCCCTGCCTGGGGAAGCAAAAGTCATGCTGAATTTATAAGATTCCAAATCAGTAACTCAAGATCAATGCAGAAATAAAGTTGCATTTTTGATTTTCTAAAAATTGACCTCCTTTCCTTTTCCTCAGTTCTTTTAACCATGCTCATTCCGGGATCAATATGTTGTGATGATCCACTTCTGCACCCTCAACATTGGTTTCCTCCATTATTAATGTTGTTGTGAGAAATTCCTCCCTTTCGTCACCCTAAAGCAGAGGATACTAGCTGGGAAGAATCTTTGTATTCACCATCACTCCAAACATCTATGACTTTGACAAAGGTCACACACACCTCTATGGCCCTGGAGCAAAGGGGATTTTAGGACAGTGAAACCATAGTTCTATATGAATCTGTAATGGCGGATACATATTACTATGTATTTGTCAAAACCCATAGAATGTACAACACAAAGAGTGACCCTAATTCATTCCCTTTTAAGCCTTGGTATTCATTTGTTGCAATTTTTCTCTTTTTTTGAACATTATTACTAGGATTTTATTGAGTATATTTGTCATTTATTAGAATCTAATTTAGTTTTATTTATCCTTTCGATGTTTGTCTTTTAGTTTGTGAAGCCTTCCTCTAATATTTATCATTTTGTGTCGTCTATTTTCTTTGTGTTTAATTTTCTGCTCTTTTTCTAGCTTGTGATGAATGCTTAGAACTTAGAAATTCAACTTTTCTATATTATACACAATTATATATAAATATATATAATCTAGGATTATACATTTCTCTCTAAGGATAGTTTTAATTCCACCCCAAAAGATTTGATGAATAATATTTTTAATTGGAAATACATTCTAATTTCCATCGTGGTTTACTCATTAATCATGGGTTGTTTACAAATGTATTTATTAATCTCCAAGCATGTAGGAATTGACGTTAGCAATAAGAATTAAGAAGTTAAGCTCAGGGCATCCTCTGATAGCAGATGTAGTTCCAATTTTGAATAATAAGTAATAGCAATCCCAATGCGTTACTTCTGCACAGATCTTGAGTTCACAAAGTCCTGTATTCCATTTTAATGTATTTTACAAAAGAATTAGTCCAAAAAAGACTGAGGGGAAAAAGCTGGTTTTTCATCAGAGCTATAGAGTACTGCTTTAGGGTTTAAAAAGACCTCTGCAAGCCTTGGGTGTCATAATCCTCATTATTAATGAGGAAACTGAAACTCACATAAAGTAGATTATTTACCCAACATCACACAGCCAGGAGGTGGCAGCACCAGGCACAGGATGCTCTGGACCTTCAGGCCTGCCTGCCAACCCTGCAATGGTCCAGCCCCTTCCTCGGGGTCCCCATCATCTCCCGGTTCCTCAAGCTATAAATGAGAGGATTGAGCATAGGAGTAAGGTCCGTGTAGAAGATAGAGACCACCTTGTCATGGCTGGGGGCCCGGTAGCGCCTAGGCCTCAGGTAGATGAACATGGCTGCCCCATAGAAGAGGGAGACAGCTGTCATGTGGGAGGTACAGGTGGCCAGAGCCTTTTCACCATCCTGAGCAGAGTGCATCTGGAAAACAGCCCTCAGGATGCAAGCATAGGAGGCCAAGATGATGGAGAAGGGAAGGAACAGCATGAAGACACAGCAAGAAAATATCACATTCTCAAAAAGGGATGTGTCTATACAGGCCAGTTTCAACAAAGATAGCATCTCACAAAAGAAGTGGTCCACCTCCCTCAAACCACAGTAGGGAAAGGTCATTACTACTACCATCTGGATCAAACTGTCTATTATCCCAAAGGCCCAGGAGCTCCCAACAATCCCAAACAGATTCTCTGACTCATGAGGATGGGATAGTGAAGTGGGTGGCTAATGGCCACACAGCGATCATAAGCCATGAGTCCCAGCAAGAGCCCCTCCGATCCCACGAGACAGACAAAGAAGCCACATTTGTATACCACAACCCACAAAGGAGATGGACTTCCTGCCAGACAGGAAGTTGACTGCCATCTTTGGCGCATTGGTACAGACCAACATGAGGTCCATGAGGAAGAACTGAGGAAGAAGTACATGGGTGTATGAAGTCAAGCATCTGTGTAGATTAGGAAGATGAGGAAGACATTCCCACAGAGGGCCACTGTGAAGACTATCATGATTGCTGAGAAAAGTACAAGGTCAGTTGGACTGTGGGAAAAGATGCCCAATGGGACAAAGTCGTCTGTGGATGATTGGTTCAACCACGTCTCCGTGGCTCAGTTGATGTTTCCGGTAACCTGTGAACATGGACAAAAAATATTGGTTGGACTGACATTTCTTTAACCTCTGCATTCCACATCTTCAGCTAGCTGTTTTGTTTGTAACTCATGAGGCCTCAGCAACAAAAGCTTTGGGACATAGAAGAGGACACTCCTTCATATCCCTATGACACAGCAATAGGAGTTCTCCCAGCTCATGGAATTGGACCACATATCTGGACTGGTGTGTATCCTTATCTAGATGAGTAGAAACTGAGTTATTTTATGTGTCATGGGACCTTTGGACAATCCCCTTTAGCAGGCAAAGTCTTGGCTTTACTGTATGATACAGAGTCTACTGTCTGAGACCACATGGACTTGGTAAACTATCTCTAAGCGGGCTTAGGCCATTTCATTCCCATGAGATAATTTATGTGTTACAGAAAGGGAAGGGAATCAAGCATAGTTTTCTCTTTAGTCTGTATATCTTTCTGTATGTGCTGAGAGTTTATCATGCTGGCCACTCTGTTATGTTTGTAATATCAATTATGGAAGTGCTCTCTAGTGCCCCATATGAGAAGGAAGAGCTGCAGTTGGATGCCATTGTTGTCAATATTGGGTTGACAAAAAGTCACAATCCAATGGGGAGCAACAGTGACTTGGTTCCCAAACCTCTTAAGAACAGTGAGGTCTTTAATTGTGCTGAGACTTTTAAATAACTCCAGGATCAAGGCTTCAGTATAAGTGGGCTGGAATCAAGTACAGTTAATAACCTACTTACAAAGTTACTTTTAGTAGAAATCAAAGAGCCTTCTTTATAAAAACCTTCTGACTGAAAACTTGCACCTGGCTTTCTGAACCTTTTACTCACTGCCTTATAAAAGTTTCAATCAATTTATTTGGAGCGTGTCACTGAAAAGGGATTTTCCTTGATCTTTGGTCAAGAATTTTTTCTAAATATATTACTATGGAATGGAACAGGAGGCATGGCCTGATTTTAGATGGACAAAGCTAAATCGAGAAATAAAAGTCATGCATATTAAAAAAGATAAAACTCCCTTGATGATATGATAGTTGCAGTATGTGAACCCAAGGCAAATAACAGAATAAATAATTATAAACAACTGAGTGGAAAACACTGCCATTATTCAGGCACAACTCTTTTATTGTTGTCCTCACACTCACCCAGTGAACCTTGTTTTCACTGTCTAAGGCCTTTACGGTTTTTATAGGATTCTCTCTCTTCTCTCTCATCAGCCTCCTTCTAATTTCACTTGTCTCATTATCCATCCAGGGCTGAACTATCAGGCATTTTCATGGTTCTGAAGGTAGCACAGCAGTGAATATTTTTTCCTTAAGTTTGTATGAGCTATCTACTGCTGTGGAACAAATAGCTCCAAAATTTAGCAGCTTGGAATAAAACAGGGAACATTTGTTATCTCAGTTTCTGTGCATCAGGAATGTGGGTGCAGCTTAGTTGTTTGCCTCTGGTGTTATGTCTCTCAGGAGGTTACCGTCAGCTGTTGGCCAGATGATAGTCCTCTCAGGGCTGGACTGGAGGAGGCTCCACTCCAAGATCACTCGTGCGGCTGTTGGCAGAGCTCAGGCCCTCTTCAAAGGCCCCTCACAGCATGGCAGTTGACTTCTCCCAGGGTGAGGGATGGAAGAGAGAGGGAGAGCAAAAGCACCCCACACAGAAGCCGTGGTCTTATAACCTGGAATTGGAAGTGACACTCTGTGAGCTCTGCTGAATTCTAGTCTTTAGAAGTGAGTCACTAAATCCAGCCCATGCTCACTGGGAAGGGAGCCCACGAGGGCATGAATACCAGGAAATGGGGACCAATGGGAGCATCTTAGAGGCTGTCTGCACAGCCTTTCATGTTCTAGTCTCATACCCTGATTGCAGGTATAAATAAATGGGACTCAGATAATTTTAACAAGTGATCTTGTCATGTAAGAAAGGTGGTGCCATGCAAGTTGCCTAGAAAACAAAGAATCAAAGATTTTGAGTTTGTCAGTCTGTTTCTCATCTGCCTGGTCTAGTGACAGGCAATACACAATCGGTAAAAATAATGTTTGACTTTTGCATCGCACAGTGCTCATACCTATTCCTCATTTGACCTCATAGTGATCCTGCAATGAAGGTACAGTGATTATTAAATTAGCCCCTCTTTTACAAATGAGGAAGTTGAGGCTCTGAGGAGCTGGCTGGATTGTCCAAGGTTACATGGTGAGTAAGTATGGGCCCCTTCCCAAAACTTGAGAAGGGGCCTTTGGAATGTAAGTTCCAGATACTTTATACCTGGCTGTTTGAGGGAAAAATATCTTTAGAAGGGCAAGCTACCTTATCTTGGAGAAATTCTCAGATAGGAAATTACAGTTCCCTTTCTGTAATTCTTAGCTCTCTCAGCAGGCTTCTGATCCATAATCTGTACTCTTAAACATTAGAGATCCTTTTACTGAAGGGCAGTACTGGTTTCCTTTCGGATATAACTCTCATCACTGTTAAATTAATTAAACAAGGAGGCCAATAGGCTGAGTGGCTTTAATGCCTTACCATCCTACCAAGCAAACCCAAACCTAAGCCTGTAAATGTCTCAAGACAAAGATATCAAAACCTAAGGACAATCAACCAAAAATAGCCAACTAGGATTTCCAATAAGTCAAATGCTTAAGTATAGCCAATCAGATAACTTCCTTGCTTTTCTTCTGCCTTTTCTCTATAAAAGTCTTTCCCTTGGTTCCTGTCAGTGGAGCACTCCTAAGCACTTCCAGTTTGATGCTGCACAATTGGAATTGCTTTTTGCTCAAATAAACTCTTAAAATTTTTAATGTGCCTCAGTGTATCTTTTAACATCACAGATGAATACATGATCATTTATGGTTAAGTTTCTGTCTTTTGTGTTGGTTAGTAGAAGTGGAATTCGTAATCATAGATGAAAATCACAATTACATTTCTGGCCCTGTGAAACTCAGGGAAAGATCTCAGGGTGATGACCATGAGGCTGAGGTGGAGGAGTCAGAGAATCTTTCTGTCCTCCTGTCTCTCCAAATGAGACCAAAATCCCCATTGGATCCCAGACACCCCTCCCAAGCCTCAGCCCCAACCCCAACTTCCAATTGCCTGCCCGAATATATGCAATCACATTTCTTGCTGACACCTCAAACAGAAAACAATTTAAGCTTTAATTCTTACCTGCATGTCCCAGAAAAACAATATTTCCTATTCCCATCTTATTTCTTTAAAATGATACCTATTGCCCCATTCAAGCTCAATAAGATCCATGCTGGCTACCCCATGTACCCCAAATCAAACACTCTCCTGGTCCTGTTGGTTCGTCTTAACACAGACTCTTGCTTCTTACAACCAGCCCTCTGTTTTCATCCTTGGTGTCACCACTGTGTTCAGAGCATCACCGTTGCCAGCATGCATGTAATGGCCCTGACTGTGCCTCTCCTTGCGTACTGCAGTGTACTGCAGTGTGTACTGAGAGCCTCTCTGTGGGTCCCTTCACAGCTCAGACTTTGAGCCCACGTCCACCTCTAACGGATTGAAGTTCCCATGTGATCCCGCTCTCCCTTTTCAGCTTTTCATCCCCAACTCCCTCTAAACAAGCCCTATATTCCAAATGATCTGACACCTGCAGCTGCCAAATACAGCTTTTGTTTGACCTTTTTGGTTTGCTCATGCTGTTCCATTCACGTGGCATATCCTCCTCCAAAGTCCTCTAGTCCTCTGATCGGGTAAAACTTGATTGCATACAACCAAGAAACAGCTTTACTTTTAGCTAGGACCACCATAGAATCTCCTTCCCTACCTATTTGGTTTTTTTTTTTTACTTAAAGACACTTTATGTATATTTTAATATCTGATAAGTCTACTCGTCCTTCATAGTTTTTCTTTTTTAGTATTATTTTATTGAGGTCATATTGGTTATAACATTGTGTAAATTTTAAGTGTACATCATCATTATATTTCAGTTTCTGGGTAGACTGCATTGTGTTTACCACCAAGAGTCTAGTTCTTAATTCGTCACCATACATATGTGCCCCTTTACCTCTTTCACCCTCACCCCACCCCCTTCTCCTCTGGTAACCATGAATAGGTTCTCCTTATCTACGTGATTGTCTATCTTCCACGTATGAGTGAAATTATATGGTATTTGTCTTTCTCTGTCTGACATTTTGCTTAGCATAATACCCTCAAGGTCCATCCATGTTGCCACAAAAGGCATGATTTTGTCTTTTTTTATGACTGAGTAGTATTCCATTGTGTATATATACCACATCATCTTTATCCATTCATCGGTAGATGGGCACTTAAGTTGCTTCCAAGTCTTGGCTATTGTGAATAACGCTGCAATGAACACAGGGGTGCATGTATCTTTACGCATTGGTGTTTTCAAGTTCTTTGGATAAATACCCAGCAACGGAATAGCTGGATCATATGATATTTCTATCCTTGATTTTTTGAGGAATCTCCATACTGGTTTCCATAGTGACTGCACCAGTTTGCACTCCCACGAGCAGTGTATGAGAGTGCCCTTCTCTCCACATCCTCTCCAACACATGTTGTTTCCTGTCTTGTTAATTATAGCCGTTCTGACGGGCATGAGGTGATATCTCATTGTAGTTTTGATTTGCATTTCCCTGATAGTTAATGATTTTGAACATCTTTTCATGTGCCTGTTGGCCATCTGTATATCTTCTTTGGAGAAATGTCTGTTCAGGTCTTTTGCCCATTTTTTAACTGGGTTGTTAGTTTTTTTGTTGTTGAGATGCATGTGTTCTTTGTATATTTTGAAGATTAAGCCCTTATCAGATATATGGTTTGCAAATATCTTCTCCCAATTGTTAGGTTGTCTTTTCGTTTTGTTGATGGCTTCCTTTGCTGTGCAGAAGCTTTTTAGTTTGATTTAGTCCCATTTGTTTACTTTTTCTATTGTTTCTCTTAGCCGGTCAGACATGGTGCTTGAAAATATGTTGCTAAGACCAATGTCGAAGAGTGTACTGCCTATGTTTTCTTCTAGAAGTTTCATAGTTTCAGGTCTTACATTCAAGTCTTTAATCCATTTTGACTTAATTTTTGTGTATGTTGTAAGGTAAGGGTCTACTTTCATTTTTTTGCATGTGGCTGTCCAGTTTTTCCAACACCATTTGTTGAAGACACTTTCTTTTCTCCATTGTATGTTCTTGGCTCCTTTGTCAAAGATTAGCTGTCCATAGATGTGTGGGTTTATTTCTGGGCTTTGGATTCTATCCCGTTAATCTGTGTGTCTGTTTTTGTGCTAGTACCATGCTGTTTTGGTTGCTATAGCTTTGTAGTATATTTTGAAATCAGGGAGTGTGATACCTCCAGCTTTGTTCTTTTTTCTCAGGATTCCTTTACTTATTGGGTGTCTTTTTTTGTTCCAAATAAATTTTAGGATTCTTTGTTCTATTTCTGTGAAAAATGTTGTTGGAACTTTGATAGGGATTGCATTGAATCTATAGATGGCTTTAGGAAGTATGGACATCTTAACTATGTTAATTCTTCCAATTCAAGAGCACGGAATATCTTTCCATTTCTTTGTGTCTTCTTCAATTTCTTTCAGCAATGTTTTATAGTTTTCTGTGTACAGCTCTTTCACCTCTTTGGTTAAGTTTATTCTTAGGTATTTTATTCTTTTTGTTGCAATTGTAAATGGGATGGTATTCTTAATTTCTCTTTCTTCTACTTTGTTACTAGTGTATAGAAATGCAACTGATTTTTGTACGTTGATTTTGTATCCTGCAAATTTACCATATTTGTTTATTACTTCTAAAAGTTTTCTGGTGGATTCTTTAGGGTTTTCTATATATAAAATCATGTCATATGTAAATAGTGAAAGTTTCACTTCTTCCTTTCCAATTTGGATCCCTTTTATTTCTTTCTCTTGCCTGATTGCTCTGGCTAGGACTTCCAGTACTATGTTACATAAGAGTGGTGACAGTGGGCATCCTTGTCTGGTTCCTGTTCTTAGAGGGATAGCTTTCAGTTTTTCACCATTGAGGATGATATTAGCTGTGGGTTTCTCATATATGGTCTTTATTATGTTGAGGTACTTTCCTTCTATACCCATTTTATTCAGAGTTTTTATCATAAATGGATGCTGTATCTTGTCAAATGCTTTCTCTGCATCTAGTGAGATGATCATGTGATTTTTATTCTTCATTTTATTGCATAAGCCTCTTTGGATTGTTGATTTCAGGTTCATTGGATAGATTCCCAGTAATGGGATGGCTGGGTCATAGGGCATCTCTATTTTTAATTCTTTGAGGAATCTCCATACCGTTTTCCATAGAGGCTGCACCAGTTGGCATTCCCACCAGCTGTGTATGAGGGTTCCTGTTTCTCCACATCCTCTACAGCACTTGTTTTTTGTCTTGGTGATTATAGCCATTCTAACAGGCGTGAGGTGATATCTTAGTGTTGCTTTGATTTGCATTTCCCTGATGATTAGTGATGTTGAACATCTTTTCATGTGCCTATTGGTCATCTGTATATCTTCTTTGGAGAAGTGTCTGTTCATTTCCTCTGCCCATTTTTTGATTGGGTTGTTTGCTTTTGGTTGTTCAGTTGTGTGAGTTCTTTATATATTGTGGAGATCAACCCCTTGTCAGATGTATGTTTTGCAAATATTCTCTCCCAGCTGGTGGGTTGTCTGTTCATCTTGATTCTGGATTCGTTTATCTTGTAGAAGCTCTTTAATCTGATAAAGTCCCACTTGCTTATTTTTTCTTTAGTTTCCATAGTCTGGGTAGGCATTTCATCTGAAAAGATTCCTTTATGACCAATGTCAAGTAGTGTGTTGCCTATATTTTCTTCTATGAGTTTTATTGTTTCAGGTCTCACCTTCAGGTCTTTGATCCATTTTGAGTTAATTTTTGTGAATGGCGATAGTAGATGGTCCACTTTCATTCTTTTGCATGTGGCTGTCCAGTTTTCCTAACACCATTTATTGAAGAGATTTTCCTTTCTCCATTGTATTTTCTTAGCACCTTTGTCGAAAATTAGCTGTCCATATATGTGGGGTTTTATTTCTGGGCTTTCAATTCTGTTCCATTGATCGGTGTGTCTGTTTTTGTACCAGTACCATGCTGTTTTGATTACTATTGCTTTGAAGTATGTTTTGAAGTCAGGGATTGTGATGCCTCCCGCTTTGTTCTTTTTTCTTAGGATTGCTTTAGCTATTCGGGGTCTTTTGTTGCCCCATATAAATTTTATTATTTCTTTTTCTATTTCTGTGAAGAATGTCATTGGGATTCTGATTGGGATTGCACTGAATCTGTAGATTGCTTTAGGTAATATACACATTTTAACTATGTTTATTCTTCCAATCCACATGCATGGGATATCTTTCCATTTCTTTATGTCATCATGGATTTCTTTCAATAATGTCTTGTAGTTCTCATTGTATAGGTCCTTCACCTCCTTGGTAAGATTTATTCCTAGGTATTTTATTCTTTGTGATGCAATTGTAAATGGTATTATCTTTTTGAGCTCTCCTTCTGTTAGTTCATTATTAGCATACAGAAATGTAACTGATTTTTGTAGATTGATTTCGTACCCTGTGACTTTGCTGTAGTTGTTGATTATTTCTAGTAGTTTTCCAACGGATTATTTAGGGTTTTCTATATATAAAATCAAGTCATCTGCAAATAGTGAGAGTTTCACTTCTTCGTTGCTTATTTGGATTCCTTTTATTCCTTTTTCTTGCCTAATTGCTCTGGCCAAAACCTCCAGTACTATGTTGAACAGGAGTGGTGAGAGTGGGCAGCCCTGCCTCGTTCCTGTTCTCAGAGGAATGGCTTTCAGTCTTTCCACATTGAGCATGATGTTGGCTGTGCGTTTGTCATAAATATCCTTTATTATGTTGAGGTACTTTCCTTCTATACCCATTTTGTTGAGAGTTTTTATCATAAAAGGATGTTGTATCTTGTCAAATGCCTTCTCTGCGTCTATAGAGATGACCGTGTGGTTTTTATTCTTTGTTTTGTTGATGTGATGTATCACATTGATTGATTTGCAGATGTTGAACCATCCCTGCGTCCCTGGTATAAATCCCACTTGATCGTGGTGTATGATCTTTCTAATGTATTGCTGTATTCGGTTTGCCGATATTTTGTTGAAGATTTTTGCATCTATGTTCATCAGCGATATTGGCCTGTAATTTTCTTTCTTTGTATTGTCTTTGTCTGGCTTTGGTATCAGGGTGATGTTGGCCTCATAGAATGATTTAGGAAGTGTTCCATCTTCCTCTATTTTTTGGAATAGTTTGAGAAGGATGGGTATCAAATCTTCTTTGAATGTTTGATAAAATTCACCAGAGAAGCCATCTGTTCCTGGACTTTTATTTTTTGGGAGGTTTTTTTTTTTTTCTATTTCTTTTTTTTTTTTTAATTTTTTGTTTATTGCAGTAACATTGGTTTATAACATTGTAAAAATTTCAGGTGTACATCATTGTACTTCTATTTCTGCATGGACTACATCATGTTCACCACCAAAATACTAATTACAACACATCACCACACACATGGGAGGTTTTTGATTACTATTTCAATCTCTTTACTTGTGATTGGTCTATTCAGATTCTCCATTTCTTCTTGGTTTAGTTTTGGGGGGTTGTATGAGTCTAAGAATTTATCCATTTCTTCTAGATTGTTCAATTTGTTGGCATATAATTTCTCATAGTATTCTCTTACAATCCTCTGTATTTCCGTGGTATCCATTGTAATTTCCCCTCTTTCATTTCTAATTTTATTTACTTGAGCCTTTCCTCTTTTTTTCTTAGTAAGCCTGCCTAAAGGTTTGTTGATTTTGTTTATCTTCTCAAAGAACCAACTATTTGTTTCATTCATCCTTTCTACTGTTTTTTTGGTCTCAATTTCATTTATTTCTGCTCTGATTTTTATTATTTCTCTCCTTCTGCTGACTTTGGGCTTTGTTTGTTCTTCTTTTTCTAGTTCTGTTAGGTGTAATTTAAGGTTGCCTATTTGGGATTTTTCTTGTTTGTTAAGGTGGGCTTGTATCACTATGAGTTTCCCTCTCAGGACCGCTTTTGCTGCATCCCATATGTTTTTGGTATGGCATATTTTCATTTTTGATTGTTTCCAGATAGTTTTTGATTTCTCCTTTAATTTCATCAATGATCCATTGGTTTTTCAGTAGCATGTTGTTTAATCTCCACATTTTTCTCACGTTCCCAGTTTTTATTCATGGTTCATTTCCAGTTTCATAGCATCATGGTCTGAAAAGATGCTTGTTATGATTTCAATCTTCTTAAATTCATTGAGGCTTGCTTTGTTTCCCAACATATGGTCTATCCTTGAGAATGTTCCATGCACGCTTGAGAAGAACGTGTAGTCAGCTGTTTTTGGATGGAGTGCTCTGTATATGTCTACTAGGTCCATCTCATCCACTTTTTCATTTAAGTCTACTATTTCTTTATTGACTTTTTGTCTGGATGATCTATCCATTGATGTAAGTGGGGTATTAAGATCCCCTACTATTATTGTGTTTTTGTTAATGTCTCCTTTTAGGTTTGTTAATAGTTACTTTATGTATATTGGTGCTCCTATGTTGGGTGCATATATATTTATAAGTGATATGTCTTCTTGGTGGAGTGTCCCTTTTATTATTATATATTTCCCTTCTTTGTCTCTCTTAACCTGTTTTATCTTGAAGTCTACTTTGTCTGATATGAGTATGGCAACACCTGCTTTCTTTTGTTTGCCATTAGCTTGAAGTATCGTCTTCCGTCCTTTCACTCTGAGCCTGTGCTTGGCTTTAGTTCTGAGATGTGTTTCCTGGAGGCAGCATATTGTTGGGTCTTGCTTTTTAATCCATCCTGCCACTCTGTATCTTTTGATTGGAGAGTTCAATCCATTTACATTTAGGGTAATTATTGATATATGAGGGCTTAATGTTGCTGTTTTGTCACTTATTTTCTGGTTCTTTTGTGTTTCCTTTGTTTCTTGTCCCATTTGTTTCGAACTGCCGATTCAGTTTGGTTGTTCTGTCTTATGACTCTTCTAGTTTTCTCTTTGTTTATCATATGTGATTTTGTTTTGATTATTTGTTTAGTGGTTACCTTGAGGTTTGTGTAAAAAATCTTGTGTATGAGATATTCCATTATCTGATGGCCTCCTATTTCCTTATACTAAGTCAATTCAATCACTTTCCTCTTCCCCTTCTAAGTCGTTCTTGTTATACCTTATTTTATCTTGTGTTGTGGCTGTGTGTTTACAGTGATGAGGTTAAATTTATTTTTGATGAATTCCTTCCTTTGACCTTGATTTTAGTATTTAAATGGTTGCTAACCTATTCCAGTAAAGATCTACTATTTTTCTGAGTTTGTCTACCTATTTTTCTCCTTGCTCCAAGCTTTGTATTCCCTTTCTCTTCTTTTTTTCAGACCTGAGGGCCTTCTTGAGTATTTCTTGTAGTGGGGGTCTCATGGCCATGAACTCCCTTAGCTTTTGTTTATCTGGGAGAGTTACTATTTCTCCATCATATTTGAAGGATATTTTTTCTGGGTAGAGTATTCTTGGCTGAACGTTTTTGTCTTTCAGTATTTTGAATATATCATTCCAGTCACTCCTAGCCTGTAAAGTTTCTGTTGAGAAATCCGCTGAGAGCCTGATGGGAGTTCCTTTGTACGTTACTTTTTGTTTTTGTCTAGCTGACCTTAATATTGTTTCTTTGTCATTGACTCTGGCTAGGCTTACCACTAGGTGTTGTAGAGAGGGCCTTTGTCTATTAATATATTTAGGTGACCTGTTGGCTTCGCTTACTGGTATTTCCTGCTCCTTCCCCAGATTTGGGAAATTCTCAGCTATTATTTCCTTGAATAGGCTCTCTGTCCCTCTTTCCCTCTCTTCTCCCTCAGAAATACCTATAATTCTTATGTTACATTTCCTAACAGAGTCAGATATTTCTCGGAGACTTTCTTCATTTCTTTTTAGTCTTAGTTCTCGCTCCTCTTCCATCTGGACCATATCTGTATTCCTATCCTCTAAAATGCTAATTCTTTCCTCCATATTGTCAGCTCTGTTCTTTAAAGATTCCAGATTCTTCTTTATCTACTCCATTGTGTTCTTCATCTCCATCAGCACTGATTGGTTTTTCTTTATGATTTCAATCTCGTTTGTGAAAAAACTCCTAATCTCATTGAATTGTTTGTGTTGTCTCGTATTTCATTGAGTGTTTTTATGATAGCTATTTTGAAATCTCTGTCGTTTAGATTATGGATTTCTATGTCTTCAGGGTTGGTTTCTGGGTGCTTGTCATTTTCCTTCTGGTCTGGTGATTTCATATATCTTTGCACTGTGGGTCCTGTGTTGGCTTTGTTTTACCTCATCCTGGAAATCTCTGGTTGCAGTTTCCACCTGCCACCACTGTGTGGTGGTAAAAGGCTGTGTAATCTAAGCCCCCTGCACTCTGCCTCGGTTTTTCTGCTGAGATCCGTGGGTCAGATCGCTTGGTCTAGTCTGCCGCGGATCACTTGGTCTGGTCTGTTCAGCTGAGCTGCAGGTTCCAGTTTGTGGGGAGGGGGTGGCTCTCTCTTTTGCCCTCTGGGTCCCTGGTGTGGGGGGCTTCTCGTTTGCCCCTCATTATCCGCTCTCTGGGGTGCTCAGATGTTGATGGTAGCCCTGTGACTCTTCTGAGTCCTCTCTCCCCACTTCCTCCGGGGGCCCAGTATGTTCCACTCTCAGATGTGCAGTAGTGTGGATCTTTCTGATCTAGATTTTCACTGTCTGGGATTCCGTTGTTGGTCTGTGACTGTTCCTTTTGTTGTATCTTATCGGGGGAAGAGTTCACGGGAAAACTCACTCCGCCATGATGCTGACGTCACTCTCCTAGCCTCTGTATTTTTTACCATTGATCTATTTGTCTATTTCTTTGCCAATACCATGCTGTCTTGATTACTGTAGCTTTATAGTAAGTCTTGAAGTCAGGTAGTGTCAGTCCTCCAACTTTGTTCTTCTTCAATACTGTGTTGGCTATTCTGAGTCTTTTGCCTCTTTTCCAGGTAAACTTAGAATTAGTTTTGTTGATATTCGCAAAAATAACTTGGTGGGATTTTGATTGGGATTCCATTGAATCTATAGATCAAAGTAGGAAGAACTGACATTTTAACAATATTGAGTCTTCCTATCCATGGACATGGAATATCTCTCCATTTATTGAGAATTTCTTTGATTTCTTTTATCAGAGTTATACAGATTTCTTCATATAGATCTTGTACCTATTTTGTTAGATTTATTCCTAAGTACTTCATTTTGTGCGGTGCTAATGTAAATGGTACTGTGTTGTTTTTAGTTTCAAATCCCAATTGTTCATTGCTGGTATATAGGAAAGCAATAGGCTTGTGTATGTTCACCTTGTATCCTGTTACCTTACTATAATCACTTCTTAGTTCCAGGAGTTTTCGTCAATTCTTTGGGATTTTCTACACAGATAAACATGTCATCTGTGAACAAGAACATTTTTATGTCTTCCTTCTCAATCTGTATGCCTTTTTTTTAATAATTTTATTTATTTTTCCCCCAAAGCCACAGTAGATAGTTGTATGTCATAACTGCATGTCCTTCTAGTTGCTGTATGTGGGACACGGCCTCAGCATGGCCGGAGAAGCAGTGAGTCGTTACGCACCAAGGACCCGAACCCGGGCCACCAGCAGCGGAACGTGTGAACTTAACCGCTAAGCCATGGGGCCGGCCCTCTGTATGCCTTTTATTTCTTTTTTCTTATCTTGTACTAGATAATTGCACTGGATACAGAATTTTAGGTTGACGATTTTTTTTCTTTCAACACTTTAAATATTTCACTTCATTCAATTCTTGCTTGCACGGAATTCTGATGAAATTCTTATCATTGTTCTTCTATAGGTAAGGTGTTTTTATCCTCTGCCTTCTTTCAAGATTTTTCTTTTTGTCTTTGTTTTCTGCAATTTGAATATGGTATGCCTAGGTGTAGATTTTTAGTTTTTTATCTTGCTTAGTGTTCTCTAAGCTTCCTGGATTTATGGCTTGCTCTCTGTTATTAATGTGGGGAAATTCTTAGTCATTATTACTTTAAATATTTTTTCTGTTCCTTTCTCTCTTTCTCTTCCTTTTGGTATTCTTATTATGTATATATTGTATCTTTTGTAATTGTCCTACAGTTCTTGAATGTTCTATTCTGTTTTGTTTTGTTTTCACTTTTTTCTCTTTGTATTTCAGTTTGGGAAGTTTCTATTGACATATACTGAAGCTCAGAGATTTTTTCCTCAGCCATATCCAGTCTACTGGTCAGCCTAGCAAAGGCATTCTGCATTTCTGTTAAAGTGTTTTTGATTTCTAGTATTTCTTTTTGTTTCCTAGTATTTCTTTTTGATTCTTTCTTAGAGTTTCAATCTCTCTCTTACATTATCCATTGTTATTGCAATGTTGTCCACTTTTTCCTTTAGAACCCTTAGCCTATTAATCATAGTTATTTTAAATTCCCAGTCTAATCATTCCAAAATCATTGCCATATTTGAACTTGGTTCTGCTGCTTTCTTTTTCCCTTCACACTGTTTTTCCTTGCCTTTTAGCATGCCTTGTAATTTTGGTTGAAAACTGGACATAACGCATTAGGTATTAGGAACCAAGGTAAACTGGCTGTGATTAAGTGTGATGATTTATGTTGACCTGGCTAGGAGTTACACTGTGTTTGCTGTGGCTGTAGCTCTCTGAGAGCTCAGGTTCCTCTCGTGTCCTTGTTTTTATCTACCCGAGAAAGTCCTTCATAAATAGAGTTTGAGCCTTGCAGTCTTTTCAACTGCAATCTGCTGTTATTGTGCAGGGGTCCTGTTGCTGTGTGGTGAGGTGTTGGGAGGGGGAGTGGCCTATGGTTCTATGATTAGGTCTCAGTCTTCTTATGGGCCAGTGCCCCTGAGATATGACCTTCACAAATGATTCTCAGCTTTTTTCCTGTCTTACATATCACAGGAAGGCTAGAGGCGGCTGGAGTTGGCTAATCACTCTTCCCCAGGTCAGAGGAAATAGTTTCCCTTGAGTGCTGGTCTTTGTTACAGAGAACTGGAGGAAGAACAGGGTGCTCCAACATATTTCAAAATGGTGGCGTTTCCTCTGTCCCTGCTCATAGCAGGAGGGGATTTTCCTCCAGTCTTCACAGTGAGAACTCAGTGAGGCTCCTGAAGGTAAAACTCAAGAAAGTGTAGGGGTCCCCTGGAGTTTGGAACTCTCCAGCTAGTCCACAATCTGCCTCCAGCAGTTGAAAAACTACAGTTTGTGTTCCTGCTGGTACTGGGTCCACCAGCGGACTTCTCCACTTGGGCTCTGCTCCTGGTAACCTGTGATTCTCTGTAAACACCTCTCTCCAGTGTTCAGGGTAGTTGTCTGCCCTGTGACCTCAATTCTCTGACAGATCTAAGAGGAGATATTGTTTTTTAGTTTATTCAGTTGTTTTCTGTTGTAAGGATGGGAGTGATGCGTCTAAGCTTTTCATGTTGCAGAGCAGAAACCTGAAGTCTAGGTTACCTTTCTACTGTGCCTGAGGTTCTCTCTCATGCTGCCAACAAAGAGACCTAATTCCACTTAAATGACCCATTTCCTTGCATTGACTTGATTTTTTTCATGCTATTGGTCTCTTCTCTTGCTTCTTTGACCTACTGAAAGCAACTTGTCCAGCAAGAAGGTGACAGTTGAAATCGTGGTCAGTACCTGGCCCCACAATGAGGTTGTAAGCTTCCAGGTTACTAGAAGGCAGATGACAGCTGGGCCCCAGCTTGTGTGGGGCTTATCTTGCCAAAACCAGCTCCAGGCTGAGCAAAGACTCCGCCCAGCACCCCCATCCTGCCCAGGTCACCTGCTGCTTCTCTGTTTCCCAGTCCTAGGGCTCTCGCTGACTGTTCTTCTATAAATCCACCCTCCAAGGGAGGTTTGGAGAGCATCCCAGGGAGGCAGCAGCAGTGAGAGATACACAGAGCCCCAGAAATGACATGGTTTTGGACCTTGGTCTACAAAGTCTTCTCCAAATTGTTGCTGGGAAAGAGGAAGACTGTAAGAGTTCCTTGGCCTCATGTGGACTGTGGCAGCCAGTACACAGGGGTCCGGTGGCTGGAAGAAGAGTCCCCCAAGTCTTATCAGCGTGGGGGGGGGTTCCAGGACTGAGTTCCAGGCCAGGACTTTGGAAGTAGGCATCACCACAAGACACGACATGGCCTGAAGTCAGTCCAGAGCTGCTAGTGGAAGAGCCCAGGAAGGAAGCAAGTGGAGTGTTGGGAGTAGGGCGAAGGCTGGGCCCAGGGCCACAGATGCCAAACCAGAGATGCCCATGCTGGAGGAATGCTGGGAGAACACCAGCATCATTAAGTTTGCAATAATTCTTTTAAATAATTTTTGAAAATACTTTAACCTTTAAGAATCAAAATGGCTACATTTGGAACACTATGTATCAGTCAGTTTTTTGACGTTAGAAACTGGTAGGCCATGGTCTTCAAGACAAAAAGCAAGCATTGCTGTCCTTTGAAACAGCTGGTGAATCTCGCGCTGCTGTGTGTGCATGAAAGAACCTGCTTTTATACTTGTATTTTTTGTGTTGAATATCTATTTTTAATTTGCATAATTATGTTTTGATTCTTCATGCTTTCTCATTTTATAGAATTAATTTGCATTGACCATAAGCTATAAATAAAAGAAATAAATGTGTGAAATAAGTGGCTAAAAGAGGAGCGGATTTCCTTTGACGAATGGGGGCGGGGTGGGAAGAAAACTGTAGATGGGGTGGATGTGGGGGTCTCCCAGGCCTTGGGAATGTAATGCTCATGAGAGGCAAGTTCCTGCCCTCCACGGAGAGGAGGGGGGTACTGCCACTCCCCTAAGCCAACCCTAAAAGAACATTAGGTAACTTTGGGGGATACCTGCAAGAAGAGCTTGGCATCTTATTTGATAAGACTGTTGATCTGCCCAAAGGAAAACTGGGGGTTTAGCCCTTGGAGAGAATCTGCCCAGCCCCCCAACAAGGCACACACAACAAGGTGTGAGTTTCCTGTGGGTCAAAGAACATCTGGAAAGCTGGCCATATTGAGCCATTTTGCTGCATCCTTTCTAAGCACGCTGTCTGCTCGGTGACAGGTCCAGCATCACAGGAGCATTGGGGTGTCCTGGAATGAAAAGGCAGAGCAGAGGTTAGGGGTTCAGCCAAACCTGCAGGAACTGAGGAATGGGGAGGACCCAGAGGAGGCTGTGGCTGCACGATGTTTCCCTCATCTCTCTCTCTTGCCTCTGGTGCTGAGGGAACAGCAAGAGCCTGTCAGAGGGAGGAAGGAGAGGTTTCTGGAGGCAGAACAATCCCTCCCCATTGCAGGCCCCCAACCTGTCAGGGGTCAGAACTGGATGTGAGTTCAGTGTTTGCAAACTGGACAGATCATTTAACAATTAAATTTATATGAACACTGTGGGCCCTGCCCAAGATGCTACTGAGGGACAAGAAAGAAGGATGCCACAGAGGCAAGCAAAGGTAGTGATGTGAAAACGCTAAAAGACATAAAAACATGTCATGTCACTACTTCGTAGGAAGACTGTTAAATCAGAAGGTTTCAACTGTACATTTTAAAAAGATTTTTTTGTGATTGTTTCCCATCGACATGAGGCAGAAAGAAAAGAAGCATTGACTTACTTTTTTAATGACAAAAGCAATACATGATCCCTGTAAAAATTTATGTACACCACAAAAATTTACAGTGCCACAGTACCCCATACTTTATTTATCTGGTTTCCTAGTAGCATGTAGGTTGTTTCCAACCTCACCCTGCTGCAGTGAGCAGCCTCAGTAACTTTAGGTACTGGTGTGAATATTTCTGTAGAACAGATTCCGGGATGTGGAACTGTTGGGTCAGGAATGTTCACATTTATAAATTGGTTGACATTACCAAAATTGACCTCAATATGGCTGCACCAATTTAGAAGCCTGGCAAAAATGTGTGGGAGTGCCTAATTCATGGGAATGTTTGTCTTCTCATGTAAGATTCCTGTGTGGCCAATGATGACTTGACTTGCACCTGCAGTGGAGGTTGAGGTCCTCTCTCAGCCTTTGTGAGTTAGTGTCCCCAGGCTGCCTCAAGCAGGAGAAGCCTCACAAGCAGACTCATCACAGGTGTGTTTGTTCACTGGACTGGGATCCACCCATAAGTGCTGGGTTCACCGGTTCCCAGTCTTGAGGGATAACGGCATGGAAAATGTGAACAGTAGGGAGGACTAAATATATCATGCCCTGTTTTTAGAAACTTGCAAAAGGGTCATGGGACATGGGCTGGAAGGAGATGGGTGTCTACTCTGAATGTTCTGGCCTCCTGAATGGCCTCCAGCACAGTCTTTGTGGCTCACAAAACATGTAGCTGAATGTCTAAGATCCCTTCCAATTTAAGGCCAGGCGTCCCATCATTTAAAATGTGCTGATGGAGCTACTGGTCATTTAAAAATGATTTAATGTTGCCTTTTGTATCAGCTATACGTTTTCTTTTCTCTTTTTCTTTTCCTTTCTTTCTTTTTTTTTTTTTTTTTGTGAGGAAGATCAGCCCTGAGCTAACATCCATGCCAATCCTCCTCTTTTTGCTGAGGAAGACCGGTTCTGAGCTAACATCTATTGCCAATCCTCCTCCTTCCCCCCACCGCAAAGCCCCAGTAGATAGTTGTATGTCGTAGTTGTACATCCTGCTAGTTGTTGTATGTGGGACGCCACCTCAGCATGGCCGGACAAGCGGTGAGTCGGTGTGCGCCCGGGATCCGAACCCGGGCCGCCAGTAGCGGAGCACGCGTACTTAACTGCTAAGCCCCGGGGCCAGCCCCTGCTTTTCTTATTTAATGCACAAAAATGATCTCAAAGGAATAGATAATGGTCGCATACAGTCAAGGAACATATCTTTAATGTTATCACAAAAACATTTGTGAGTAGGATCCCAAAATATTTGCAAACTAATGCAAATCATTACAGAAAATGAAACTTCATTTTTCTGAATATCATACACAATATGTTAATAAGGCTATAATTCTATCATAACAGGTGGCCAAGCATACTTTCCTAAGTTCAAAAATGCATTTATTTGATTTGTTAGAGAAACAAATCACAATAGATGGCCCAATGCCCTGTTTGGAATTGTATAAAACGAGTCCTGTGCGGGAGCTGGTGTCTTCCGAGAGCCAACCATGTGCATCTCCTTCCAACTCCACTAGCAATGTCACATTGGCAGCCAGAGGTCAGCCACGGTGGGACTACTTACACCATGGAAATCAGCAAATGCTACAGACTTTTTCCCCCAGACAACCAGTTATTAAACATTTTCCAGACACCACTGCATTCCTTTATCATTCTCTTTATATATTACTATATTTTGGAATGAACCATTTGAGAATAAGTTACAAACATCAGGTCCCATTACTCCTTAATACTTTTTTTGTGTGTGTGTGAGGAAGATCAGTCCTGAGATAACATCTGTTGCCAATCCTCCTGTTTTTGCTGAGGAAGATTGCCTCGGGCTAACATCTGTGCCCATCCTCCTCCACTTTATATGGGACGCCAACACAGCATGGCTTGACAAGCAGTGCGCCAGTGCGCGCCCAGGATCCTAACCTGCAAACCTCGGGCCACCGAAGCGGAGCGTGCGCACTTAACCATTGCACCACCGGGCCAGCCCATTACTCCTGAAGAGTGTATTTTCTTAAAACAAGGGCATTCTCCTACATCAAAATCAGGAAGTTAACATTTGTCCAATATTACTATCTGATCCACAGCCATTTTTTAAAATGTCTCTTTTTCTCCAAATAATGTCTTCTATAGGTCTAGGGTCCCACCCAGGGTCACCTGTTGTGTTTACCATCACCTGTTGTGTTTACTCTTTCGTCTCCTTCAATCTGAAATAATTCCTTAACCTTGCCTTTATTTTCTATGACCTTGACATTTTTGAAGAGTATCAGTCAGTTTGTCTGATGTTTCCTCATGATTTATGAATGTTGGGGGCAGGAATACCTCAAAAGTGATGCTGCTGTGTTTTTTTCACCGCATTGTATCAGGAGGCACATAGTATAAATTTATGTCATATCTGGTAATGTTAACTTTCATCACTTGGTTAATATGGTGTCTGCCAGACTCCTCCACTATAAAGTTGATTGATAAGTGTTTTGTACTTCTAAATTAATAAGTAAGTAATTAGTATTTTGTGGGGAAATATTTCAGACCTCTATTGTAGGGTAGAGCTTTCTCTTCTCCTTCATTTATTCATTCATTTATTTATGTATATCAGTGTAGATATAGATACTCTTGGATTCCTATTTTCCTTAATCTGTAACCACCATTAATTATTTGATGTTCAAATTTGGCCAGTGGGAGTCCTTTAAAGCTGACTTTTCTGTACAATTGGCATCTCCCCATCATTCCTTGAACATTTCCTTACTTTCTGGTAGAGGATGTTGGAGACTCATTCCGGTATGTTTTTTTCAACACCACCAAGCTATTAACTCAATTCTGACACCATCTACCTAGAGATAGTGTCAGATCCGACAGGTGAAGGGCTCAGTCCTACAAGATTGCCCCCACTTCACACACCAACTGCAAGTCCAGGTTGTTACCTGTGCTTTTGACCAATGCATGATAAATCAGAGGTTTCCACAATCCACTCCTTGGGTTCAATTAATTTGCTAGAGCAGCTCACAGAACTCATAGAAACAGTTTACTTACTAGAGTACTGGTTTATTATAAAAGGATATAACTCAGGAACAGCCAGATGGAAGAGATGCATAGGGCTAGGCATGTGGGATGGGGTGCAGAGCTTCCCTACTCTCTCCAAATGCCACTCTCCCTGCATCTCCAAGTGGTCACCAACCTGGAATCTCCTCTAACCCACTCCTTTTGGGTTTTACGGAGGTCTTATTACATAGGCATGATTGATTAAATCATTGGCCATCAGAGATTGAACTCCATCTCCAGCCCCTCACCCCTCCAGGGGAGGGGAGTGGGGCTAAATTACAACCCTCTAATCACATAGTTGCTTCCCCTGGCAACCAGCCCCATCCTTAGGGACTTTTCAGAAGTTATGGCATAATTTAAACTCGGGTGTGGTTGAAAGGGGCTTGTTATGAATATGAAAAGACACCCTTACCACATAGGAAATTCCAAGGGTTTTGGGAGCTCTGTTCCAGAACTTAGGTTGAAGATTAAATATATATTTCTTATTATAAATGAGAATATCACACCCATCTTTTCTCTGACCCAGCCCTGGAGTCCTTCATTTCTGTAAGGAGCCTTGGTTCCTTTCAGTGGAAAATAATACTAAAAACCAAGTTCTGGGCGCTAGGAGTGCTCATTGGTACAGGGGTATTGTTTCTAAGCTCTCAAAGCAGCTAGAGCTAGGAATCATCTGTATGCACACATATCCAACTCCCTATCTATTTATCTATCATGCACCATCTATCTACCTATCTATCAATCATCTAGCTATCTATCATGTGTGTGTTCCATCTATCTATACAAAGTAAAAACGACAAGGTCACAGAGTTATTCTTTCATTCTCTCCTTTCCCGTCTGTATTTTTTGTAATTTCCTTTCTCTGACAGAGAAACTTGACTCTCAGCACGCCTGGTGAATTTTCTTATTTGCTTGTTGAGCAATTCTTGTCATTCTTTACTTTAATGTTCAGATTGCCCCACAATTGATGAGTCGGAGCCTCTTCAGCCCAGCCTCTCTGTCCTCTTGCTAGACCCCATCAGTTATGAGCACATCTGTGCTTTCTGGCACCAGATGCTCCAGATGCACACCGTGCTTTCTCTGCCCCAGCCCCGGGATCAGCTTTCTCCAAGTTCATTTTAGTGGGGACTGACATTTAAGACTAGGATCTGAGCCCTAGATGAACTCACTGCTTAAGAAGTGACATTGCTTCTAGATGTTTGTAGAGCTAGAAAATATATACAAAAAATATACAAATTAACTGATACCTCTAATCCAATCCAATCAGGTTTCTCCCTTTTCCCCCCATCCCAGTTTCCTTCTCCATCTTCCACAGGAACACCCCGGGTCCTGGCAACATCAATCTATTTTTCCTCTATTGTTCATTCCTACCATACACACAAACAAGCCTTGGAACTGCCTCTTTTTCTTAAAGAAGGTCATACACACACACACACGTCGACATGCACACAGGCGCCTCTGCCCCCCTGCTGCGCTGAAGTCTTTAGCTTTTGCTGTCATTTTGGCGGGACACTCGGGTGGTGCACTAGGTCACTCTAGACAAAGCGGGAGAGCCAAGCGCTGGCCGGGCGTCGAGGAAGCTGCCCAGGACCCAGCCCTGCGGCCGCGAGAGCGCGTCACCACAGCCCCAGGGCGGGGTCTGAGGGCTCATAAGGCTGTAACCACGTGCCACTGTCGTCCTCTTCGGGGACACGTATCCCTCTAACCGGCAACGGGCAGATGGTGAGGGGATCCGGGTGTTCACCGCCATCGTGGCCTCTGGGCCTGAAATATGCGCAGAGCGAGCCCGAGAAGCTGTCTGTGAAAGTGAGATGTGGGAGCTGTCGGACACACTGAAGGAGGAGAGCCGCCCCGCCTCGCAGTCCAGGAAGACACCCGCGCGCCGGGGCGGCACGCGCAGGGTGAGCGCCACGCGGTGGGGTCCAGGACAAAGTACTCGCAGCGGTTCCACAGCCCCATCACCAGTAGCCGCTGGCCGGACTCAGGCGCGCCGGCCCCGCGCGCGGCCCCGCGGCCAGACGCGCGCCCAGGAAGCAGCGGCCGCGCCGGCCCACGTGCACCTCCCAGTAGCGGCGGCCGGCAGAGCAGCGCTCACGGCTTAGCGCGCACGTCTGCTCCGAGAGCCGCTGCAGACCGCCCGGCTCAGCGGCCAGGCCCGGGGCCGCCGCGCGGGAGGACACGCTCTTGCCATCCTCAGAGACCTCCAGGCTGGGATGCGCCGAGGCCGGATCCAGGGTCACGTCCACTGCGCAGAGGCGTGGGGTTAGTGCCCACAGAGGACGGTTCTGGGCCCCACCTGTCCCCTCCCCTGACAAGCAAACCTCTGATTCTCCTGGTAGAGCAATCCGTGGAATCCTCACATGCACCCCTACCCCAAACACCCCCTGGGGCTGAACTGGCCTGCAAGTCACTGCCCAGCATTTGAAAGTGTTAAGAGGAATCCTATTTCCTGCCCAGACAGGAAGGTTCTTCAATTCCATACTAGGTGCCATGGAGAGCAGAGATAGCAAACAAGGTAGATTCGTGGGGATAGAGGCGGGCTCACTTCCCCAAGTTCTGGTCAAGGAGGAGCTCAGGGCTGGTTCTAGTCCTGGCTGGTGCCACCACCCTGTGTGACCTGGAGATCACCACGTGAGCTCTGGGCCTCGGTTTTATGGCAATATTAGGATTTTAAAACTGAAAGAGACTGCTGAGGTTATCTAGTCCAGTGCCAGGTAGTCCAACACCCCATCCCCCAAAACACACCCATCTGATGGATGGGAACCCCAGGGATCCTTCAGTCAGATGAGAGGTTCCTCACAAACTCTGTATTCTTTCCTGCAAACAGGCCCTGGTAGCAGCCTTCCGACCAGATGGAAACAAACCTAGTGTACTAAAACCCAGAAAGCAATATGCGTGCCTGTGGGAGCCTGTGAGTGCAATCACATGCACGCGAGCAATGCGTGTATGTGTAAATGTGTGCACACGCAGAAATATGTGTCATGTTGTGTGTCTGTGTGTGCAGGCCCCATACTTGGCTCTGGACAGGCCCTCTAATCTCAGATCTTTCCACCTCCCTTCTGTCTAAGTCACAGTTCCTTGGCTTCAGTTACCTGCAGATTGTTGGGCTGCTCTCCACTCTGAAACCAAACAGAGAAGAAAAAGCAGGTCAGAGATCTGAGTCAGGAACTCTGGAACCTCGAGGAGGCTCAAGATGCATGAGGGGTGCCTGCAAACTGAATAACCCCATTCTCACCATGACAGTTGGTTTGGATCCAGGCGGGTCTGGGCCCACCATGGAATTTTCCCGGGTATTTGGGATTGGGTAGGGGGCGCATTTCAGTGCTGGGTTATACCAAGGCTGCACACAGGCTGAAGTTGTGCTGGGCAAAGCAGGAGAACACAGCATGTGGGCAAAGAGAACCAATACATGCGGCTGGGATGCCCTGAAGGACAGAAATGAAGCCTCAGCTCTGACCAGTTCAGTCCCCAGGAGACTCAGCTGAGCATGGCTCCAGTCTTAAGATGTCCTTTAGATATCTTGTCTTGCCTCCTTCCTAACGTGAGCCATTCTAAGTGAATTTCTGTTTCATTTTATCTTGTTCTGTGTTGGGGCCGGCCCCGTGGCTTAGCGGTTAAGTGCGCGCGCTCGGCTGCTGGCGGCGGGGGTTCGGATCCCGGGCGCGCACCGATGCACTGCTTCTCCGGTCATGCTGAGGCCGCGTCCCACATACAGCAACTAGAAGGATGTGCAGCTATGACATACAACTATCTACTGGGGCTTTGGGGGAAAAATAAATAAATAAAAAAATTTATCTTGTTCTGTGTTACAATAGAGAGATCACCAAGTTGTAAAATATAGTCATGCACCACACAATGTTTTGGTCAATGAGAAACCGCATATATGACGGTGGTCCCAAAAGATTAGTACCATATGGCTTAGGTGTGTAGTAGGCTATACCATCTAGATTTGTGTAAATATACTCTACGATGTTCACACAATGACAAAATCACCTAATGAGGCATTTCTCAGAATGTATCCCTGTTGTTAAGCAACATGTAGCAAAAGCAATAGAAGATCTTTTCAGAGCTCCATAAATTTACAGCAAGGCCTTCCAACCCTGCTTTTGCATCAGAATAACCAGTAGACTTTAAAAACATATAGCCCTTGCACAGAATAACTCAATTCTATAAAGATACTGATTCTCCCTAACTTTATCTATAAATTCAAAGCAATTCCATGTAAAACTACATTTAGATTTTTTTTAGGAACTTCATAAATTTATCCTAAAAGTTCTATTTTAAGGAGGTCCATTAACCTTAAAAAGAAAGCGGAAATGGAGGACAACTTGTACTTGCAGGTACTATAAAAACCACACCAATACAAACAATGCAGTGCTAGGTGCCCAATGGACAGACTCTTCTCGACATGGGAACCGAGTATGCACTGAAGGTGACCCCACATCAGTGGGGGGATCACAGATGGCAGAGCAGCTGGCTTTGGGAAAACTGACTCACCATATGGAGAAAAATCACTGGAGTCTCACCTAACACCAAATAAAATGGTGAATTTCAGATGGATTAAAGACCTACACATAACACACATAAAGTGAATAAAAGAAAGTGTAAGAGAATATCTTTGTGACCTAAGAGTGAGGAAGCTCCTCTTCAACAAAACATCAAAAACACAGGGTACAAATTTGATGAATTAGATTTTATCGAAATTAATGATTTCTTTTCAATAAGGGGCAACACAGACAAAGCAAATAGCAGATAACAGAATAGAAGAAGGAATTCACAATGTTTAATATCAATGAGGGATTAATATCCTATATATATATATATATATATATATATATATAAAAGAACTCATGTGAATCAATAAGAAAGAGACAGCATCCCATAGGAAAAAAGGGCAAAGGCCACAAACTGGCAATTTTCAGAAAACGAAGCCCCAAAACTAGCATGTAAAGAGAGGTCCAGACTTCTTAGTGTTCAGAGGAGTGCAGACTAAAAGCACAACGAGAAATCACTCATCCTCATTGACTGGCTAACTTAGAAAGCAGGCTCATGTGGCATGTGGGCATGTGGAGCCTCAAGGCACTGCCAATGGCAGGATAATGGTGCTGCCTTCAGAGGGTCCCTCTACCCCACTTGTGACACATCCCCCATGGGCCACCAACTCCCCTCCTGGGCATACATCCCAGAGAAATCTCCACACACAGCCAGAAGACTACACAGTTGAGGCTACTCATTCAGCGTTGTTTGTGGTGGTGTGGAGTGAGAGGCAGGCTTGAGTCTCCAGGAGAGTGGCTGGCTAAAATGGGTGCTCTGCAGCAGGAAGGAAAAACAGATCAGATGTACATGTGGAGGAAGGTAAAACACAGTGATGAGTGAGAAAAGCAAGGAACAGCATGAGACTATAAATGTTATTTACAGAAACTAAAATGTATGTGCACAAAACAGCAATTCACGTTTTACAAGAATACAGTCATGCATCACTTAACCATGGGGATACGTTCTGAGAAATGCGTCATTAGATGATTTCATCATTGTGTGAACATCATAGCTTGTACACAAACCTAGATGGTACAGCCTACTACACACCTAGGCTGTCTGGTACTAATCTTAAGGGACCACCATCCTATACGCGGTCCATCGTTGACCACCGAAACGTCATTATGTGGTGCATGACTGTATATACAAAATAAAGATACACATTAGACTGTATGCTGTATGGGGGGAAAGGAGGAAGGTACAGGGAGAAATAGTTACATACAGGGTAACATGCCCACTCCAGACCCATGAGTCAGAGTCTTTGAGAGTGGGCACCAGGAATCTAGATGACTCTGATGTGCAACCAGGATTGGCACCAACGATTTACAGTATGCTTACACCTCAGGACAATATCAAAGTAAATGCAGAAGTAAAACTCAGATATAACCTCTACCAAGTGACATAGATTAATATATGCCATGTGGCTGTGGAATAAACCAGAATGAAGCATGTTTGGTTAATCATAGCAATGACTGGGATGCTGAGATGTAAAGTGGACAGTGGGAGGGACATGAGCTTCACTCACCGGCCTGGCCTTCAGCTCTTCTCCAGTCTGAAGCAGCCAAGGGAAAATGGAATTAGAACACCAGGTCCCTGCAGCTTCCCTGCTCACATGATGCATTTTGCACCCACCCCTGCCCCTCTCCCCTTTCTCCTGCCACCCATACAGCCAGCAGGTTTCCAGCCTGGGCATCATACCTAGTTGGGAGATGAGAAGAACACACATGGATACCCAGATGCTAAAGAAGAAATAGTTCTAAGAACGGTCGCTTACCAAGTTCTGTCTGAAGCTTCCCTGTAAGCAAAACGCAGGGAAAACATCAGCCTGGGGATGAATGGAGACGCCTTCCCAAGGCAGTAAGGCCACTGGGAACCACTACTCACCCCAACCCCATCCTTGTCTCTGCATCACCCTAAAAAAAGAAGCCCATCTGCGGGATTCTTACGCCTCATCCTACTCCTTGCTCTAAAGCAGAGATCTGCACAGGCCCAGAAGGGACAACACTCTTGGTACTCAGGAGCCTCTTCCCAGGGCTCATGGCTGAAGGGGCTACTGCTCTTTTGCCCTGAAATCACATGCTTTCCTGGGGAGGAGGTCCTGCAGGAGCCTCAGCGCGGCTTCCTGGGTACATTATTTAAAGGACTGGGAGGACATCACACACAATTATTTCCCCTGGCCAGATACCAAGACTGATATTTTGCCATTAGAAACGCATTCCTTTGATTTTTTCATGCTAGGTCTTTTTTTTTTTTTCCTGAGGAAGATTGGCCCTGAGCTAACATCTGTGCCAGTCTTCCTCTTTTTTGTATGTGGGTTGCTGCCACAGCATGGCTGACCAGTGGTGTAGGTCCACACTGGGAACTGAACCCTCGAACCCTGCCAACCTAGGCCACCAAAGCAAAGCAGGCCAAGCTTAACCACTACACCACCGGCCGGCCCCCCAGGTCCTCTTTTAAAACTAAATGCTCCTGGGAAAGGCAACACCATACACTAATTCCAACTACAGTGTTAATGACTTATTATAGTTGGTTTTTTTGGGTTTCCTTTTTCCCCTTCAGGACTGGGTAGGCTGCAAGACAAACTTCTCCAACCTCACAATTTTGTCTGGAGTTTTACTGGAGCCGGCAAGGTGGTTCTTTAGGTCTTCCCCCTACCCATAGCGGCCTTCTCCATTCCCCTTCCTTTGGATTCACTCTCCCCTCCTCTGTACACACACACACACACACACACACACACACACACGCACCATGGTTTCAAGGTGCTAAGTCCCTGTAGGTAGAAAAATGAATCTGATAATTCACTCCACTTTGGTGCAAATTAAAGGCGTTCCTTGCCAGTGGCACTTGTATTCAAGAGAAGGACATTCCAGGACGATGAACAGGAGGGAGTAGGCGTGTAATTGTAACTGAAGCGTATAGTTTGCAGGGGAGGGGCTGGCAGGGTCTGTCCACAGGGTCTCAGGCCAGACCTCCTTGGCAGCTGTGCTCCAGGCTGGGAGGGGAGAGGTGGGAGGCACAGAGGGATGGGTCGCTGCCATCCATCGCTCTTCAAAGGGAGCCTAAACTCATTGAACTATTTCTTCCACTGTGCGCAAGCAGGGTTACCCCACTAGCCCGCAGGCCAGCACCGTGTGCGCGGCACCCAGAGCTTACCCAGTTCCGCTGTGAGTTTCCCTGGAGAAGAAATGAAGAAAAGAGGGAAATCTCGACGATGAACACCGAAGCCTCGTTTCCCCAAAGTGCACGGCCTCGGGCCCCGGCGTTCTGGGGAGCAGGCTGGGGTGGACGCGAGGGAGGGGCGGGCCCCGAGGCTGAGGAAGCGGAAGAGCACCCCTCGGCCGCCCCCTATCTGCCCTGCCCGAGGGTCTGCAGTACCGGCCTTCTGGACCCACCGCCCTCCCTTCTGCTGTCAGGGCTGGGAGCGAAGAGCGCGCCTCTCCCTTGGTTACCTTTGTCCTTCTCCGCCTGCTCCTTCAGCTTTTCTGCCAGGAGGAAGAAAGGGGAGAGGACGTGAGTGCGCGCTCCCGCCTGTCCCCTCCCGCCTCAGCCCCGCCCGCGGGGGGACGGCGCCCCCACCGCCCCTCCCGGCAGGGCCGCCTGGTGGCTCGGGCCCTCCGCTGCTGGCGAGAGAGGTGCAGCGCCAGCGCCCTGGGCAGAGCCGGGAGGAGCGGCAGCGCCGCCAGAGTCCCGAGGAAAGCTCTCTTCCAGGGGGAGGTTCCGGGTGAAAACACGTCTGGAAAACACCCCACAGGGAGTTGTCCCGATTTAGGCGCCACGAAGACACTAAGTGACGACACTGTTCCGGCCCCTGCGTGCCGGAAAACCTTCCGAGGGACCTGTTGGCGCATTCAACCCCCTTGGCCCCACGGAAGCCATCTGTAAAGTGGGACTGGGACCTGCTCTCGAGGGGTGGATCCCGAGGAAGAGCGGCGAACTTGAAGCTGCTCGGCGGAAAGGGGGAAGTGCTGCCAACTGCAGGACGTGCAAGGACAGGGGCTGAGCGGCCGCCCACTCCCCTGGCTTGACGCCCCTGCGACCAGCGCCCTGGCCTCCTCCGCTTCTACTCTCGCCCTGCACCTGAAGATCAGGAGAATCCGAGGCGTGTTGTTGATATCTGGAGCCCAGTGAATTATTGCTCTCTACCCTCACCATGGAATCCACAAGTCATCCGCCTGCTCCTTGCAAATACCTGGCTTCTACTTTTCTTCACACCGTTGGAAGAACTGATAGCAAAGCCCCTCTGTCCTCTCCAGGCTCCCTGGGGAGGATCAGCCCAGAGGCAGGATGTGGCTCAGGGCAGATCCACAGTGGCTACACAGTAAAGAGACAGGTGCAAAAATGGAGAGTAACCCTTTAGAAATTCTTGTGGCATTTTAAGATAATAATTTTGTGTCTATTGAAGACAATTATAAAAAATTGGTGCTTTTATCTCAGTGGTCTTTTTAAAAAATATATTTTCCTTTTTTAGTGTGGTAAAATATACATAACATAAAAACTACCATCTTAACCATTTTTAAGCTTACAGTTCAGTGGCATTAAGTACATTCACATTATGCATCCATCACCATCAGAACTTTTTTCATTTTCCGAAACTGAAACTCTGTCCCCATTAGACTGTAACTCCCCATTCCTTCCTCCCCCAGCCCCTGGTAACTTCTCTTCTTTCTGTCTCTATGAATTGACTGTTCTAGGTGCCTCATATAAGTGGAATTATACAGTATTTGTCCTTTTGTGTCTTATTTCACTTAGCACAACATATTCTTTTGTTTTTAATTTTATTTTTCTAGCAATGCATTTTTATTGTATTGTACAGAAGTATTGGGCCACAATGGATTGGTCTTTCACCACAAATGGTTTGCAAAGCACTGATCTAAGAGTTAAGAGCTAGGGCTCAGGGTCAGATGCCACCCTGACCTGAAATCTCAACATTGTCCCTCTGTCCAGCCTCTCCTGCCTCCTCCCTGCTCCTCCAATAGCCACCCACATTCCCATCCCAGGACCTTTGCACTTGCCATTCCCTCTACCTGAATGACCTCCTTGCAGATATCTGTGTGACTCACACCCTTTCTACAGGATAAACACAAATCTAAGAAGGAAAAAAACGGATTTTCTCTGGTGCAAAAAGGGAAAGATACTCCCCCTTTCCCTTTTCTTAGAGTATTTCCTTTAAAAAACTTGTAAATCCTTTCTCTACCCCTTTGAGATTGTATGTAAATCCTTTTGAAAGCTGAATTAGCCTCTGGCCAGCACAAGCTAGAATTTTTTTTTTTTTTTTTTTTTTTTAAGGAGCTCAGAGCCATTTCTTTGGAATGTAAACATCCCAGGAGAAAGTGTCCCTAGCTCCATGCCATAAGTTTTACTTCCTAGCCAGGTTCCAAGTTGTAACTACTGTGCTTGTCATAGAGATGTAAGGTGTTTTATTTTTCCTTTGGATAAAAACAATTAGCTAACACAGATGGCCACTCCAATTACTAGGTGAATTTCAGATGAACTATGTGTAACACATGGTGTTGTCAAGTCCTCTTCCCTGAGGTCAAGTTATCGCTTATAAGGGTGAGGTTTCTTTCTTATGATAATGTAACTATTGATTTGGACCAATGTGAAAAATGGCTCATAGGTTAGGTTTATCCTCAAGATTTAACATGCCCTGGGCGTCCTGGATGATGGCTTCCGTCTCTGGAGGCAGGCACTGTCCCTGATGGTCTCTCCATTGAGCCTTGGGCTTGGGGTACCAGCCACTGGAGCTGCACCTCAGCTGAATGCCTCCCTCCTTGAAGCCCTCAAGGGAGATATGAGGGTCTGAGCCCAGCCCTGGGAGAGGCAGGAGGAGTGGGAAAGATCAGGCTCCTTCCCAGAACTTGTACGTGAAGTTCATGCCACTACTCAGCATTTGCAGTCACCGTAAGGCATCACAAACTGTGACTGCTCTTAACACACATGTGGGCTCACAGCCCCCACTCGTGGACTATAATAACAGTCTAAATCAGTTGTGCTGTGTGGGACATGGGGACAGTACTACCCTTGAGGGGCATTTGGAAATATGAGGGGGGCCATTTGGCAGGGAAGGACTACTGGCATTTAGTCATATTATGCATGGGACAGTCCCTTAGAATGAAGAATAGCCTCACCCCAAATTTCAATAGCTTGTTTTCTGTCTCTTAGATCCCACCAGAGCTCAAGGGCTTGTGTCATATGCATTCCTTTATCTCCCCATCCTTGTGGAGTTAGCCTTCTATTTTGAATTTGCAAAACATTAATATGGTTTAAACATCACCACTGTAAAAAATGTATATCAAGACAGCCCCAGACCGTTCTCCATCTTTTCATCCCAATGCACCCCCCTTCTTAAGGCAGCAGTTTCGTTCGTTTTTAGTTTATCCTTCCTGTGTTTCTTTTGTGCAATGTTTCTCCATCATCCTTACACAAAAGTGTACATGCTAGAGAACCTCTTTTGCAATTTGCTTTTTTGTCTTAACAACATCTTAGAAATCACTCCACACTGGTTCATGGAGCCCCTCCTCATTTTTCCAGCTGCACAGCATGACTCACTCCATTGTGTGATGGACCATACTCAGCGCCTGTGCCTGGACATTTCAGTCATTTTCACTGTTTAACAATTACAAATAAGGCTACAAAGTGAAACTTATACATCCTCCTCTTTCACATTGGAGGTGTGGGAGGTGTATGTTCAGCGGAAACTCCTAGAGGTGGGACTGCTGTCCAGAGGGTGGATGCACAGACAGTCCTGTTAGCTATTGCCAAACTCCCCGGCACCAGAGCGTCTGATCTTTGAACTCTGTCCATGTCTTCAGAGCAGAGGGCCTACTTCCCAACAGCTCCACCAAAATGTGTGGTCCAGCTGTTGAATTTTTGCCAATCTGATAAGTAAAATAACTGCGTCTCAGCTTTGATTTGCCTTTCCTTCATTATGAGTAAAAGTGATCATCTTTTCATGTGTTTAGGGGCCATTTGTGTATCTTTTTTATGAACAATTCTTTTGTTCGTTTTCTAATGAATCTTTCTTTTTAATCTTTTTTTTTTTAATTAGAGATATTTTTCCTTTTCACTGTGACTCTCTACTCCTGAGCAAAGCAGTTCTATCCAAATGGACCCCTCCTCCCTCTTCCCTGCTGGGGCTTGCCCGGGTCACGCACCTGCTACCTCCGCTCCCAGACCGCTACCCCAGAGAAGTCGCTGGAGAAGAACTGGCACCCATATGGGCCCTGGTCTGCGGGGACGACGCCGCGGAGCTGCAGGATCACGCTGCCATCGGCGATCTCGTCCGTGACGAGTTGGGTCCTGTTCTGGAACTGCGCCATCTGCCGACCGTGGAGCTCCTGCCCGTCCTGGTACAGGTGCACCACGTCGGAGGGGCCGCTCCGGAACCAGCGGATCTCCATGTGCTGGGCGTCCAGGTACGGCGACAGGTGGCACGAGAACTCCACCTCCTCCCCGACAAGCGCCAGGATGGATTCCTCGGGGCCTACCACCTTGACCTCCTCATCGAGCGCCTCTAGGACGAGAAGCCAGAACAACGGACAAAATCAGCCCTCCTCAAACATGTTTTTATCACGCCCCTTTGCAGCTCAGGAATTGACAGCAAACCCTTCAAATGAGGAAGATGAGACACACTACAGGACGACTGGTTCGGTTTCTTGAACAAGTAATTGTCATGGAAAATGTGAATGTGCCAGATTAAGAAATACACAAGGCACTTTACAAACAGATACAATGTGTGGTATTGGACTGGTTATTGGTTTGACCCAACCAGCTGCAAATGCTACTTTGGGGACAATTATATAAAAGTGGCCAGGGCATTCGATGAAATGGAATCTTTGACCAAAAAAACCAAATGTCAAAAAAATGTTACTATTCTCTTATTTGACTAAAAAAATACATATTTGCATAAATGTGCAGAGAAAAAGATCTGAAAGGAGATATACCAAATTGTTGATGGTGGTAACTTCTGCATAATGGGAATAGATGTTTTCTTATTTTTCCTTTGTCTGATTTCCTAATTTTTGTATAATGCATAAGTACAGCTTCTGTGATAACAAAGGGTATCAGAAATAATCTGTGGGCTCCCTGCCTCAGGGGTTTTCCTATCTAAAGGCTAAATCCTGCCTTGGGGAGTTCTGTTTATGAGGATCTTTCATTTGGTCGTCGTCTTCGATGGTGTCTCCATGTGGCCCCGCTACTCCCCCAAGCTAGTCTGTTTTCTGCAGTTTCCATGAGTGTTGCCATTCCTGCAGCAGCTCCTTTGCACGTGATGTTCCCTGCCACCCGGCATGCCCTCGCTCTTTTCTCTGGCTTCTGTGCACTTCATTTCCTTCCTTTGAAGTTCAGCTAAAACCCCATCCCCAAGTTCTCCCTTCATGGATCCCACAGATCGTGGAGGTGCATTTCTGTGTTCACGCCATTTGGGACCCCTTGCTGCCCACTGGGCATAGCCCATCACCCTTCCTACCAGCTTCCCTCTCCGGCTTCTCTCCAGCTGTCTGTCCCCCACACCTGATGCCCGGCCCTCTCCTTGGGCACACCCTGCCTCAGTTTCCCCCCCATCTGTCATCTTGCTGGAAATGTGCTTCCTGGAAGGCTCTGCTCAAACACTACCTCCTCTCCCTGACTCTTCTTGGCTTTCTGGAAAAAACAAATTGCTCTCTTAGCTGTGCTCCCAAATCCTTGGATAAGTTTCTCTTGCAGCCCTGGTCACACAGCTGGACAGCCAGCTGTTGATATCACGTCCGTCTCCCTCTCTTGACCACAAGCTGCTTGAGGAGCTGGGCTGTGCCCAGTCACCTTGGTATTCCTGGTTCCCAGCTCAGGGAATTAGGGAATTGCATTTGCATAATTAGTTGATACTCTGTGTTGGCTGCTTCTTTCATGAGAGATGGTAGTCCCGAGGTCCTTCCTGCCCTTTGAAAGCTATGGCTTATATGCAGGAGTGGAGTTAAAAATATTTACCAACTGGTTCAGCCCAAGCACAGACCAGCAAGAGTTTCTTTGTACCCTCTTGCTACACCCCTGCCATGCCTGTGAGCTGTAGGGTCGTGGACAGTGTGTAAGGGGTGCCAGGTGGCTGGAGAGATGGTAGAAGAATACTCTGGGGCTGGATGGTGCTCAGGGCCAGTGGCTCTTTAACAACTGGAATGGAGATCTTGTATTTTAGCCACTGGTGTGGTGTGGTACAAGGCTACAAGATTTTAGCCTGGGAGCAGCTGGCAGGAGGGCTGGGCAGAAGCAGATGTGCTCTCGTCCTGGCTGGCTGGGCTACAGATCAGACACCTACCTGAGTTCAGCTCCCCAGGCTGGAGGAGAAGGAGGAGGTTGGTGAGGAAGAAGAGGCTGCTGGGCAGAGATGCTCACTGGGACGAGTCCAGGGAGACTGGGAAATCCACCATCTCCTCAGCAGTGGGGCCACCTCGAGAAGGACAAAGAGACGGTGGAGTGACGCTGGAGAGCTGGCACTCAGCCCGTCAGGCCTGAGGTCTGTTGATGCCTCAATTATTTCTTATTTAATTCTTACCAGGCCCAGTGACTGGCTTCTTTTAAGCCACAGTCAGATGTGGGAACTCCTTCTGATTTTACCAGGCAGCACTGCTACCGGCGTCGCTGGCCTTGCAGGACTCACGCAGCTGTGAAGGGACAAGGCTAAAGGGTCCCAAAGGAGGCGGCTCTGAGCTTTGTATTGTTTAGAGCCAAGAATAAAGCCACACATTGTGTGTGGGCTCAGCTAAGATTCAGTGGCTTTCCCCAAACAAAGGGAAATCTACAAGGACTCTCAGATGCATTTTCATTCTCCCTGCCCCACCTTGCTCCCATTTCCCTTTGGCCTGGAACATCAGGTCCACAAAACAGAAGAACAAACACAGAGCTCTGATCTTTCGGAAGTGGTATGCGTGCCTGGAAGCTGCCTGTCAACTCCAGCCACATCTGGGACGCCTTCCTCCAGTCCTGGGACCTCAGGTGGAGTCTCTAGAAGGTCAGCTGGTAACTGCCACTCCATCTACAGCATCTTAGAGGCCACAGGGATGGGGTGGTCCCTCTAGCCATGCCCCCCGATCTGTGGTCCAGGAGACCCAGCCCCAGCACAGGCGGGGTGTCCACTCGCACCCCTGATGCCCCCTGGGCCCTGTGGTCATGTCCGGCAGGCTGACAGCCAGGGCGTGGGGGTGGCTGACACATTGTGGGAGGTACGGAATCCTCTCCACATTTCTCCTCTGTTTAGATGTGCCACATTAGGCAGATTTTTTAACTGGCTAAACCTCAGTCTCTTTGCTGGAACAGTGGAAGAAAACACTGCCCACTCAGAAGGCTGTTAAGCCTCCCTCGGGCTGGCTGGGTGCTCTTTATAATAAAAGCCAGCACCTCCTCCCTCGTCCTCCACCTTCCAGACATCTGCTCTCTGTCTTCTTTCAGAGACTGCACCCCTCTCCTTTCACCCCATCGGAGAGCCCCCCATTCTACTCTCCAGTACCTCAGTCTCCCCTCTCCCTCCTTCTGCCCCCCACCCCTTTGCTTGATTTTCCTTCTCCTGCAGACCTGCCACATGGCGCATGTTCCTGAGGTCCTGTGGCTGCAGAGCCCCCAAGATGCCATCAGCAATACTACCAGCAGGGAGTGGACAAAGGACTTTAAAAGCTGCTGGGTCATGCAGGAGAAGAGTGGTCAGAGGAGGTGTGAGAGTTAGTTAAGCGGCGGGGGTGGGGTCCCTGAGTGACTGTGAGCTGGAAGGCCCTGGGCTGGTGGAAATACAGCCGGAGGGAGGGGCAAGGGCCTGCGAGGCAAGTGGCCAGTGTCTGGGGGCCCTGCCCTCTTGTAGGCAAAGGGACAAGTTGGGTGGCTCCATTCGTTTTTCAGGAAGAGCCCCTTTAGGGGAGGAGGCAGGAGTCTCCTCTGGGGAGGCTTGGCCATTTTGATGGCTGGAAGCTATTGGAATCACTGTTTACCCAATAGCCAGCATAACAGAAGCCTTGGGTCGGAGTCCAGGCTCTGGTCCAACAGTCCAGCCTCTTGCTCTTTTGGTTGATGGTAGGAATGTGTCTGTGACAGGCCTGGAAACCGGCAACAAAGGACTCCGGAGCAGGGGTGCACGTGGCTTTGCATTTTCTCTCCGTCTCCCTGTCCCCTTCTCTTTTGTGTCCCAGTCTTTTTTCTGGACTCTCACATGGAGCCCAGGAGGGCACAGCCATCAGGGCTATATCAGCACCAGCTAACGCCTTCCAAAACAAACAGGGCTCACATGGATCCATTTGGATCGGCTAGATTCTCAGGAATCAGTCAAGACTTGTGTTAGGTGGTACTCAGGTCCTCCCAGAAGGCAGCGAGGGGGCGTTAGGCCTCATGGCTGGGGTTGGGGGTGCCTCACAGGAGGAGCACATGCTCCAACTTCCCTGGGCCGGGGGATGGTGCCCCCTCCTGGGGGGCAGTCAGTGTGTTCCAGACCGTGGAATTACTAACGGGACTGCAGTGCTCTGTTGTGATACACTTGTGTGATTTCCATCACTAAGGTGCAGGGCGAGGAGGTTGTAAACACAGGCACACACATACGTGTGCACATACCCACAGCAATAAAAACTAACATGAACTGAGCGCTTACTATCTACCAGGTGCTTACCTATACCAGAAGTATTAATATTATTATTACAAATAGATCCAAATTACAGACAAGGAAACTGAGGCCAGGGAGGCTAAGTGACTTGCCCTGAACACACAGCTAGGAGGTGGTGGAGTGGGGGTTCCTCTCAAGCTCAGCGCTTCGCTGGACACAGAGTCCTCAGCAGCTGTGCCGTGTGTCAGGGCTGGGTGCATTCTCAGTCCTCCAGCCCCCAAACCATGACCCTGTTAGGGACTTCCTGGCCACAGACCCTGACGCAACACTCACCCTGATGGCATCTCACATGCTCTGAAGAAGTGGCTTGAGTCCCCAGGTGTCAGCCACAAGACCAACCAACCAACCAACCATCAAATGAATAAAAATCTAAAAACCCCACCGCTGATAATACAACTTAAAACTGGAATCTCTCTCAGACCTGTCAACAGCATCTTCTTGGATAGGAGACAAATGCCCCATGGTCCCTTTCTCCCAACACACAAGGACACGGCCTTGAAAGCCTTTAATCAGAAGGAGACAGTCTGGCAATTTCCTGAAGTGACTTCAGAGGGGCTGAATGCCCTTCTTGCCCTCCTTCCCACATGCTGCCTGAAGTTACCCCTCTTCCAACCTCACTCTGAGGTTTAAAGGCTCTGACCCTTATCAAACAAGTACCCTTGTGAGTGGAAACACTGTAAATGGATTTCAGAGTCTATTTCTGGTGGGGAAAGGTGAGAGACTGGACATGCTGGATATTTGGGGAAGAAGGAGGGCCCAGTGAGGAGAGGGACAGCCAGAAAGGGGGTCTCAGACTGGAGCTAAGCTTTGCTGGTGGGGTATGTTCTCCCTGCTTTCTAGGGGCCTCTAGGTTGTTTCCTCCTGAAGACACAGAGGGAGGAATAAGGGTTGTGCACACTAATGCTGAAGAGATCCAGGGGAAGCCCATTTCTCCTCTTCCTCCTCATTTTCTCCCTGGCCCCACTCCAACCCCATTCGGTTTTCTCCTCCTGCAGCTGCAATTCCTAAACAACACTTGACGTTCTCTTGATTTCCAGCCCTTCGGCTCCTGGATGTCTCTTTATTTATTTATTTAATTTTTTGTGAGGAAGATCAGCCCTGAGCTAACATCTGCCAATCCTCCTCTTTTTTTGCTGAGGAAGACTGGCCCTGGGCTAACAACTGTGCCCATCTTCCTCTACTTTATATGGGACACCGCCACAGCATGGCCTGACAAGCAGTGCCTCGGCGCGCCGGGAATCCAAACCCGGGCCGCTAGCAGTGGAGCACATGTGCTTAACTGCTGTGCCACGGGGCTGGCCCCTGGGTGTCTCTTTAAAGATTATTATTTTTTTGCTTTTGCTACTTGGTGAGCTTGGGCTGCATAAAGTGGTGTGCATTGCCCTCCTCCCATTCCCCACGTCCGAAGCTGTAAGCTCCCACGGGTAGGGCTTCTGCACTCTTGCACCTTCTCCCCATCCAGCACCAGCTGCGATGCTTTGCCCCCGTAAAACTGTCAGTTAATGCCCACTGGCTTGTTTTTGTTTGATTTCAATAGGCCCACAAGAGGATTTCCACCCCTAGTCTCCTCTAAGAAAGATGAACCACTCCAAGAAGGAACCTTCAGGGCCGGCCCGGTGGCCTAGCGGTTAAGTGCGTGCACTCTGCTGCGGTGGCCTAGGGTTCGCAGATTCGGATCCCGGGTGTGCATACCGAAGCAGGGCCTGTCAAGCCATGTTGCGGTGGCGCCCCATATAAAGTGGAGGAAGATGGGCACGAATGTTAGCTCAGGGCCAATATTCCTCGGCAAAAGGAGGAGGAATGGCATCAGATGTTAGCTCAGGGCTGATCTTCCTCACAAAAAAGAAAAAAAAAAGAAGGAAGCCTCAGTGAGGCTTGAAATGGCTTGAGGTGGAAATGGGATGTGTCTGAATCCTGCCTCCTCAGTGGAACTGCCTGAATGGGCATCTCCCCTTGGCCACACTTGAAACACCCTGTCCCGCAGCCAGGCTCAGCTGACAAGAAGGTGCCAACCCATCTTGCGCTCTCTCCAAAACCTCCTACTGTCATTTCCTGCTTTCCATTTCTGCAAGGTGGACATTTAGATAGGCAGTGAGAATGAGCCACATACCTGACAGGTAGCAGCAAAAGGTCTGAAATGGCAGATGAGTCCTGGTGATCTCAACTCCCCTGCAAAGGAGACAACTGTTGTAAGGGTCTTGGTCTCAGATGCTAAGATCCCCTAGACACAGGCTGACAGTCGAGTCAGCTCTGTCACAGAGGGGCCAGCTCGTCTGTGACAGAATTATCCGCCCACCTTCCACCTTAAGACACGCACTGCTTGCTCTGTCCTTTGCTATAGAAATCGAGATGGAGAGAACAAAGTGAGGAAGTCCCTGTCACATCCTGTCTCTGTGAGGCAAATCATGAATTGAATTTCCATGGAAAGTGTCCTGCCAAAGTTTTAGAAGGAGAGCAAAGGTATCTGGGGGCTTTGTAGAAACTGCAAACTGCAGAGGCTCAGAGCAGGAAGAAAATGCTCCAGCTGGCTGCCCAGGATCTCTGGGATCCAGGGAGGCAGGATGGCCATCCCTGACTAGCCCTTCTCTCTTAACCATCACAGGGAAAGACACAGAGACTGGACTGGAATATCCGCTAACTAAGGGTTGGGAAAGGGCTGATGCCCAGCTCTTAACTTGCCATACCCTCCCCTGCAGGGCAAGAGCAGGAAGGAAGACAGCCTGGGAGCGTTGCCATAAGTAAAACCCACAAGAGCTGTTCACACACAACTTGGAAATACAGTGGGGCACTGTATTGGGATTACTCTAATGGAGTGGAACTCAAAAAAGAAGAAGCAACCACTACCCTAACCCACCCCATTTTGACATAGGCCTCGGTGCAACTTTGATATTAGTGGGAGAGAAGTACAGTGGACCAAGGTGCCAGTCACCTGGCTGCACCCCACACTGACACCCTCCCTAGGGGACAGATCAGAGCTGTGGCACAGGGTAGCTAAAGCACATGCAGGACACCCCCAGAGACTCTCAGAAATGCCTGATGTTTGGGGTGGGGCCTGGCAGGTGCTCAGGCTCTGGGTGAGCAGGTGGAGGTGAGAACAGTGAGCTATGGGGCACTGACTTGAAGGTGACCCTCCATGTTCAGGCAGGCTGGTGCATATATCCTGGGCTTATGCATGCATAAAGATGTCCTACACAGTAAAGGGGGCTAAGTGGTGAGCTCAAATGGTGGGTGCAGGTCCTTGGGGCTGGGGAGACACAGGAGTGCTCAGGGACAGATTGAACTTAAAATGGACACTGAACAGGATCAGGGAAACAGGAGGGTGAGGGGAGGGGGACAGACATTCTGAGGGGGGGTGTTGCTGTGTGGAGATGAAAAGTCTACGGGCTTGCTGAGAGAGTTTATGAAACGCACCAGTGGAAGGGAAGGCTAGACAAAAATAGATAGGACCCAATTCCAAAGGACCTTTCATGCCACACAGGGAAGTGGAGCGACATCCTGGGCAGCCCAGAGCCATCTGGGAGTTCAAAGGATCTGAAGTGATTCAGGCTAGAGAAGGAAAATGGCGGCTGTACCAAGGGGCTATTTGGAAACGTTAATCCTTGCTTTTCATTGCCCTTTACCTGAGGTCCTCCACACTGCCTGGGGAGAGGTGAGACTGTCACAGCAGGAATGCAAAGGCAGCAGGCAGAGTCCACTTCTGTGATCCCAGGCACAGCCCTGCTGGGATGTGGGAGGGAGACCCCACCTAGCACTGCCTGCACACCAGGGTGCTCACCCAGCAGGAACAGGACCCCATGGCCGTCTCACCAGCTGTATATGGGCACCTCCAGTCCAAGGCCTCAGGAAAGGTACAAAGTCCTGTACTCAAAAAAAGAGTAAGCGCTGGACTCCTGGTGGGTTATAAGTGAGACAGGAAGGACCCTCACCTGTCCTTGGACGGTGGAGAACCCACCACGCTTCAGCCTCTCCATCAGGTCCGTTAGGACAATCCTGCTTGGTGGACACCAGCCCTCACCATGACACGGTCTGAGGGAATTCCTGGGCAGAGGAGCGGGAGAGTCCCTTCCTCAACACAAAGGCCATTCTCACACACAGCTGGGACACCAGAGGAGATGGAATGAAAGTCATATCCAACTCACAGGTAGGTGGATTAATCCTTCTCTTCTGCCAAGGAAGGATGGCAAAAGACAGCAGTAGGGGTGGCTTAAGATAAACTTGTGAGCACAGAGGCAGGCTTGAGAGGGAGGGGAGTCATCTCCCCTCCTGAGTTTGAAAATAAAATGTTTCCCTCATCCTCAGAGTCCATGCAGGAATTTGTGTCACCTCTATCTCCCCACTCAGTGACCATCCTAGCTTTCCATGCTTCTCTCTTTTTATTCTTGGCCCCTAATCTTCACCAGCCCAGCACGTGCAGCCTTCACATTCACGCCCATGCTTTTGCATGTGGTGTCCTGCTCACTTCTTCTCCCTGCCAATCCATGTGCTCTTTCGCCAAGGTCCTCACAACACTTCTTCTTCCAATGTCTTCATGGGTGAACTCTGTGCACAACCTCTTCCTTGTCACTCTTCAAGTTGCTACCTATAGTTTGGACTTGTGAAAATATCTCATGAGGCACATTTGCAAATGTCTTTATGTGACTGTATTTTCTTTTCACCTACAGTTTGGACCCCTGGAGTTCAGGGATCAAGTCTCCTTGGCCCTTGGCATATTCTCAGGCACCAGCAGATTCCACCTGGCATAGGTGAGTCGCATGGGTTGACTCACAAAGGAAGAGACAGTCATTAAGGCAGATGGTTTTTGGTCTACACTGCTCAGGGGCTGTCTTGACATGAGTACAGCCATGTTTGGCTGCTCCATTGACCTACAGCCACCAGCACACAAAGAAATATAAAGCTGCTTTCTGTGTGGTGGGGACTGGCCTTTTCCCGGGAACTGGCCTTTCTCCCATGGAGAGAGTTGCAAATTGTAACATTTCAAGGCTCTTGGAGCGTCGTAGCACGGGATGGACTGGCCATCTGTGCCGGGCTAGGACAATAACCAAAGAGAACAATGCACGTACACAATTACTGGGCTGGGACATTAGCCAGGGGGCTCAATGCACGCACGCCACTGATAACCATTTGTGCATGGAAACACTAAATGCTTGCTCTGCAAACTCTGTAATTGCTTACTCAAAAAATTATTGATGGTATAAAAACTGCTGGAAACTGAGACCTAGTGAGAGTTCCACCTATGGAAGGGACGTCTTGCCCAGGACGTGTGATCCTTGCCCAGCCGCGTTGATTGACAGGACTCTCCCGGCAGTGGGGTGTGAATATTGTGAGTAATTGATTTGATGTGAAGTAATTGATTTGATGTGAAGTAACTGATCTGATGTGTTCTTTTTCAGTCAACCTGGTGTTTCTCTTTCCGGTTGATTTGTGTCATTTCTCTTCCGCTGATATGGATGTTTTCCCTTTCCAGTCGAGCTGATGTTTTTTCCCTCTTAATATTTGACCTATTCGGATCTGTTTGCAGACTATCGCCTTTACTATCCTCTATATAATAAAGTATACCTTCAGTCCATTTGTTTGGAGCGGAAAGTGTTTTTTACGTCTCCGATCGAATCCCCGAACCTCTCGTAACAGGGGCAGAAAGAATGGATTGGATAATTTCCCATCAACCTCCCCCCCAGCCCAAAGCATTGCTCCCGAACCTTCCTCACTACATACTTTCCTTCGTTTTTCTCCAAGGAACTGATACTGAAAATTCCTGTGCCACCATTGTGCTTTTGTCACACAGGCGGTGAAGCACACACACACTGAGAGAGAGGGAGAAGCACATTGCTCTCTGAGCTGCAGGCACTCATCTTTAGCTGGTTCCCGGGGAATGTCAGGGGCTGCAGGGGCTGCACATACTCTTCCACTGCCCAACCAGCCTGAAGTCTCCAAGGTCAACAGGCATTTCTGGGGTAACTTGTAAAGTGCTACCCAAAGGCATCAGCATTGGGCACTCCCACCTCAGAGGAATTCCTGTGCAGTAAAGAATTAGCCAGCATCCTCTCCTAGCATGCAGAGCCGTATAGAATGAGAGTTGGTTGTGAAGGAGCCACCAGTTCAATGCAGGCCCTATGAGAACAGTGCTCACACGAGTGCCATCCATTTGGAGAGGCAGTGGATGGGCTCTGGTGGATGGACTTCATTATGCTTTTTCAGAGAGCCAGCCCAAACTTAGAGTTTGACAGAGATTGAGTTACGAAAAGATTGTAATGGAAGAAAAAGTGATAAGGCTGTTTCTTAAAGATGGTGCTCCACGCCCATGGGCATCAAACCTGTGCTTCCTTCCCCGGCATGGGCGGGCTGCACAGTGTCGTCCACAACCTCTCCTGGCTCCTCTGGCGAACAAACAGCACCTGTTTGTTCTGTTCGGGGGAACCCATTTTAAGGAAAATTATTTACAATTTCTAAATAAGGCCAAAAAGTGGCCAACATGTCCTTCCAATGTCATATGGGGGCACTGGCACAATAAGGATTAATTATTTATTAGGGCACTTGGTTTGACTATTGTTTACTATTACTTGAATGTCCCAGACTTAGTGCACTTGCATATTTAACTTGTAGATTTTGTCCAACAGAGTTGCGAATAATTTCTGTCTAATGGAGAAAATAGTCTCAAAGGTATGGTGGCCCAAAAGGTGGGACATTAACCACTTCATAGATAAGCTGGTAATCTTATCCCAACATTGCTATATTAAGCTGCCTCGATGGACCTAACTTTTCAAATGCTCTTTGAACCACTCTTTACCATATTATTGATTCCCTCAAGAACTAATGGGTTGAATAAAATCTTTGACACAAGTTCATTTATATTTGAATGATTCATGTTTAAATTTTTTTAAAATTATACTTTGTTCACGTTTTAAAAATTATGAGAAAATAAAAACACATTTATTATTGTTTTAAAAATTATACCTTGACAAGTCATTAGCCTAGAAACAGCTTTTCTGGAAAGTGCCCTGACCCTGGCCCTAAATGAGCAGTAACTGGCAGGACCATCCGCCCGGCCTCCTCAGCACCGTGCACTCCTCACTGTCGTGATGAGCCCCAGTCCATCCCTGATGGAGCCCAGATAAAATGGGATCATCTGGAAAACATTGCCAGAAAAATCAGCTTCAACAGTGTCTTCTCCCAAATACTAGAGGTCCTTGTAGGAGACCCTTCTGCCTTCCTCTTTGTCCTTTCAGGATTAGGTTTCTAAATGTCTAAGTAAAAATGACAATGTCATTACAAAGACTTTTAAAAAGGAACATTCACAGCCTTAGTTGTGAGAACATCCACTCACTGCTGTACTTACATCATTGGGCCTAGGAACTAGTAAGGATGCAAATCCCCAGCTAAAATTGAGCAGCTATGTTCCCGTCACAGGGCCCAAGAGGGCAAATGGTGGCCCCTTCTGAAGTTTGAAACTAAGAATCAAGCTGTTTTCAGTAATTGCCTGAGGGAGAAATAGGGGGGTAACATGGTTCAGAGATGACCTCTGGTGACTACTAAAATGTTTGTCCAATATTGGGCTGGGGGAGGGGAGGGGCTGCTGGGAGGCAGAGAAGCCTGCAGTGGATTTGGTGGCCAGCCAGGGCCCTTCCACTGCACATGGGCCACTGTCCTCAACAACCACAGTTGGGACAACACACCAACTCCCAGGAGGAAAACGGAGGCAGCAACAAAGAGACTAGAAATAGAGGTGAGCTCCTCCACAGATGGAAGAACACGGTGAGACCTTAGGGATCATCTTGCCCAAGGCCCTCATTGCGCAATCCAGAACCAGAAGCCCTGGAGTGTGAGGGACTCCACTGACCTAACAGGGAGGCAGAGCTTCTAGGACACCACACATCCTATGGCCGAGTGCAGCTCTGAGAACCTGCCCCAGATGGGCCAAGAGCTAGTCATGGACACAGTGTCCCTGTTGAGACTTGGTTCTGAAGTCTGCAAGGGACGCTCCACAGGGCCCCACTCCCATTGCTCTGTGCACTGTTTCCATCTTGTCCATCTTGGCATCTGATATGCAGAAATTCATTGTTACAAAAAATGCTTCGGTGAATGTGTTCTGTGCATTTGTGTAATTATGTCCTTAGAACAGAAGATTGCCGGATAACAGGGAACATGCATTTAAGGTTTTGATGGCTACCCTGCAAAAATGCTGTGCCTATCAGTACCTCTAGAAGCAGGGTACAATGGTGCCCATCTCTGTACACGCTTTTTAATAAACATTGATGTTACAAATCTTTTGCATTTTGCTAAATTTATTTTACTGCACCTTTTCCTATCCTGGTGAAGTTGTGCATCTTTTCATGTTTATGGTCTGCTTGTATTTCAGGTCTGTGAGTTGTCTGTTCTATCTCATGCTTATATTTATACTCGATTGTTTGCCTTTTCTTATCCATTTGTAGGCATTCTTTAGATATTTTGGATATTGACCAGAATTATTGTCTGTAATCTTTGAGGCAGATATTTTACCCATTGCTTGTGTTTTTACTTTATTTATGGTATCTTTCATCTTAGAGAGATGAAAAATTTAATGTAGATAAATATGCCAATAATTTATTTTACAGCTTCTGGGGTCTGTGTCATGATTGAACATAAATTTAGTTTTAAATGATTAACATATGGTACAAATATTTCTAGGATCTTCTTCTAATAATTCTATAGGTTTTGTTTCGTTTATATCCATTAGGAGTGTGTGTGTGGTGGGGGAATATAAAGTCTCCCATGCGAAGCAAATATCACATCGCCTGTTAGAGAAAACCCCAGTTTCCCCGACTGAAGCGGCCTCTTCATGCTTACTGCATTTCCGTACATTGTTAGGTCTGTTTCTACATGCTCTGTTCTGTTCCATTGACCTACTTATCTCTTCCCATATCAGTAATACACTGTTTTAGTGACAATTTGATATCTGAAGGGCATCTCACTTCTGATTATACTTCCTTTTCTAAAGTGTTTGAGCTATATTTATGTATTTGCTCCTCCATATGAACTTCAGAATCATCTCCTGTATTTTTCAAAATCAGTATCTTGGGGTTTGGATTGGAGTAACTGACACCTTATAACATGTTAGTCTCCCACCCAAGAATATAGTCCACTTTTTGTCATTCAACACAGTCTTTTAGTTTTCTTCTTCAGCCACATTAGTTGTTGAGACTTTTTTCCTGGATTTTATTTCACAGATTGTGTGCTATTATGAAAGGGATTTTAAAGAGTGTTCTAATTTGTTATTGCTAGTGTCTGGGGAAAATCATTGCCCTGTTGTTTATATCTTGTACCTGATCACCCTTTAAAGCTCTCTTATCAGTTCGAATAGTTTTTCGGTTTATTCTCTTGGGTTTTCTAGGCAAACAATTTTATCATCTGCAAGAAATACATTCTTTCTTTTGTATTTCAATATTTATGCTTTTAAAAATCGCATTGTTGGGGTTCTCAAGAACACTTGTAAGTAACAGCATTGATAACAGACATTGTTGTGTTATTCTGGATTTTAAAGCTAATGCTGCTGGTGTTTAATATTAACTGTGGTGTTTGCTACATGTTTTCTAAAAGATACATTCTCGAGTCTTTTCCTTCTATTCCTAGGTTACTGAAAGGAATTTAAAAATATGGAATGGTTGTCTAATTTATCAATTGCTTGTTAAACATCTATTAACTTGATAGTTAATAATTTTTGTCCTTAGTGAAATGAGTTTCATTAATAGAATTCCCAATGCTGAACCATTCTTGTATTCCTACAATAAATTCTACTCAGTCATGGGTATTACTCTTTTAATATTCTGCTCTGTTTGTATACTAATATTTAATTTAGGGTTTGTCTTCCATATTCATGAATGAGATAGGTATATAATTTTCTTTCATTTATCTTTCTTTTTTTCTCCCTCAGTGTTTTCTTTATCCAATTTGGAATAAAGATTGTGCAGTCATCTTAGAAAAAGTAAGAAAGCTTTCCATCTTCTCTGCAAAGTTTTTTAAATATCACAGAACTGTTTGTTTGATCGAGTAACTTAGAGAACCATCTGGACAAGCCCTTTGGGAGAAGCAGATGTGTAACCACTGTAGAAGTGTATTCTATTCAGGTTCTCTGCCTAGACAAACTTACCAATTTTGGTCATTTAGTTTTTCTGGAAATTATTCATTTCATTTATGTTTTCATATATTGTTCATATTTATTGGTTTAAACTATGCATGATAATCTCATAATTTTTAGCCGCTATATCTGGTGGTATATTCCTTTTATTGTTTATGATATTACTTATGTGTTTCTCCTTTTCTTCCTTCCTTCTTTCCTTCTTTCTTTTGAAGTCTTGCTAAAAATAGTTTATTTTTTTACCATTTGAAAGAAAAAGCTATTGTTTTTATTTAACAAATCTATGTATTTTCCTAGTTCTTTGATATCTGCTTTTGTCTTTTAGACTTTTCCTTCTACTCTTTTAGAGGTCATTTTATTATTCTGTTTTGGCATCTGATTGACATGCCTATGGCCTCATTTCCTTTGTGTCACTCTAACAAATTCTCTCTAACAGAGTCTTTAAGGTTCATCCTTATTCACTGTGTATCCCCTAGAGCCCATCCCATGTAAGGTTTATTTATTATTGTTTATTTCCAAGTAGTCTGTCATTTTAGTTTCATTTTCCTCTTAATGAAAGAATGACTTAGAAGAATACTTTTTGTGTGCTTGATCACATCCCTTTGTTACAAGCCTTCTCTGTGATCTTGTTTTAGATATATCTCTAGATAAATAAGTGTCTATATATAAAGCATTTAGAATGGTGTCTGGCATATAGTTAGTGTTTGCTCCTTTCATCCTTATTGTAATCTATTATAAGAAGCATAAGACTTTTTTTCTGCCACAAGATAAAGTTTCCATATTTTAATAGGAGCATGTAATTTGTCACATTTTTTGTGGTTACTGATTTGCTTTGACTTCTTCTTCTCCTAACTTTATGTTCCTATGAAAAGTGATTTCTTTTTGTTGTATGTTTTCTTTTCTGACTGGGTGGATTGTAGTTTTCTTTCTTTGTGTGCCCTCTACTGGTTTGAAAGTTCTATAACCTAACCCACTCCCCTTAGAAATCCATGAACCTGCACTTTCTCTCAGTGGCTAGACGTGCTGGTCACTTCTGAACGAGACACAATGTTGAGTTTGCTTTCACATCTCTTCCTTCCTTTCTACTCCTCCCTCCAGACTCCCAGGTTTGGTGGAAATCACCTGGACGTTTTGTTTCAGATGCTTTTACACACGAGTTTTCCCTCTTCTATTCTAGGAAGTATTCTCTGGAATGGTATTAGAAGTCACAGGTGCATTAGCAGCGGTCATCACAGCAGTCACCACTTTTGGCAACTTTGTGGCTCCTCACTGTCTCCTGTGTGACGTCTCATCGCTTTCTCTCTTCTTGGGGTCATTTTGCTTGAAAGATCCTCCAGTATTTCATCTCATTAAATGTCCTTCGGTAGTCTAATTTCTCTGACTCCCTTCATTTCTGAAGATTTTCTTGTACTTTCTCAGTTGAAAGATAATTGTTCAAAATGTAAATATGACCACGGGAGGCAATGGGATTGTAACAGAGTCACGTGGGAAGAGCGGGTAAGGACGTAGAGGGTGGTGTAAATGAGTTAATCCTGACCCCTCAGCGCAGGGAGTCAACAGAGGGGGATGGTGATATAAACACAGGATTCAGACATCAGGAAGTAACTACACAAAAACCAAACCCAAAGTCACAAAGTTCTCCCTCGGGCAACAAGACTGGGGTGGGGAGGGAAGAGATGAAGAAGGGAGGGAGATTAGGGGGCTGTTGCTTTTCATTACAATGCTTTTTGTTCAGTTTTACTCTTTAAACATGAACCTGCTTTACTTTGATGAGAATATATGTATTTTAAATATAAGGGGCTTTTTAGTTATGACCAGATCTGAGATGTAAAGTCAGGTTTTATGTGAGTAATTCAGCTATTTTTCTGGCCATATAAAGAGAGATTAAACCACATAGGAGCTCACAAAATGAATCTCTCTTTCTCCTGCTATGTCACACACACACACACACACACACCCTCTACGTGTGGGTGAGTGGCTATGTGCATGTGTGTAGCCAGGCCCTCCCTGGTTGTCCCAGGCCCTCGCTGGCTCTCTCTCTCCTTTCCTACCAGGAGGTAAATTTCTGATATCTCCTTCCACAGTGTCCTCTGGGATGACCACTTTGTTTCTAGACAACAGCCCCCCTTGACCCAGCCCACCACGTATCCCTCATGACGGTCCTCTGCCAGTTCTTGGCTTCATATTTCTTACTCCCTTCAGGACACACAGGGAACCAGCCCTCACACGTGCCACTCACCCAGTGCTCTGAGACCCCCTGCTCCCTCCAGCCCCCTGGACTCCGTCCATCTTCTGCAACCCAGTCTGTGTCCTCTCCTTAAGGCTCCTCAGGAGACATGCCTCCTCCCCAGGCACAGTCGGTGGGCCTCGCTGCTGACTCAGGACCTCCAGCGCTGCTCCCCACCACTGTCCTGAGGCGGGAAAGCTCAGAAGAGGCTGCCGCAGAAGGCAAGGTCTCCTGAGCCTCCAGTAGCCGAGGTCTGCGGTGGCTGGACACTGACACCATCCTGGGCTCCAGTAACAGCCCCTGGGGCCTGCCGTCCTTTCCAGGGCTGCTGGTTTTGTTTCATTCATTTTTGTTATGAAAAGCATGTGGTGGTTGGGATTTTTGGAGGGAGGTGCACATTAGCACCCATTTTTCTAATCTGACTACCATGTTGCATTGATGTTAACTTTTTCACCTATTCATATGAAGTTTTGAGAAAGATTCCTTGACAAAAATCAGGTGCCTTTGAGCCCTATTCTTCACTACCATCAACCTTGGCCTATAAAGACTGCAGTTTCCCAGCACAAATGATTTCTTTTACCACCCTACCTAAGAGACTTGAACAAACTCTGGCATCATTTCTAACAACTCAAGGCTGTGTCCCTGGGATGACCCATCCTCCTTTGAAGTTCCTACCTGGGAAAACTCAGAGCTCACAAAGGAATTTACCATCTGTGTCAGCCAACACTTGAAGATAGGGTCCCTGTCTCCCAGTCTCTCTAGGAGAGTGGGAGCCAGTGTCCACAAGCAGTTAGCAAACCCAGATAGCCTAGTCATATGGACCAATCCTCCTTCCTGCTTTTTGTAAATTTCCACTTCCCTGCTTTCTCTCCCCATTCCCTCATCCTCCCTTTAAAACATGTAGTTACCTCTGCACTAGTTGAATTTGGGCTGAACTTACACTAGACTCTCTTCTGTCAACTTAAAAAGGAAATTTGCCTGTTATTTTATCTCAAAATGAATCTATTTGGGAATAGCCAAAAGAATTGCAATTTGGAATCTGCATGCTATGGCAAACCGTAGGCAAATCCAGAAAACACAAAAGGTGAGCTACTTTTATAGAGAAAATGGGGGCAGTAGGGAGGGGCTACTGTAAAGGAAAGTCCATTAGGGGAGAGTAACAGTTCAGGGCAGCAATGGCTTCTCATTGGCTGAGCTGTGGCATTTCTCATTGGCTGGGCTGTTGCCAGGTGGGGAGAGAAATGTTCCTTCAATAGTAAAGTAGTTTTACTTGCTGTCCAATATGCAAACATCTCTTCCTGTTTGGTTTAATTGAGGATGTGTGATAGGGTGTGAGAGCTCCCCCTACAGGCCTTAACACCAATTGTGTTAAGATTTCTACTATTAATTTTCACACTTCCATACTGCAATAGTTATTACTGAATAAAATCTGTCTTGGTTGCTTGGGCTTCTTATGAACCCATGCAGAAGCTCCCTGATGGGCATCTGAAACCATCAATTCATGGCCTAAAATGAAAATACCCACTACCTGAGAACCCAGAACTTGCCCTCTCAAAGCCGCCTTTCCCTCTATCCCCTCAGTCTAGCCACGCTGCCGTCTCTTACCATAAATCCTCCCTCTGCACCCCAAGGACATCCGGCTTACCTCAGAGTGCTCCTTGGACCCTCAGACTAGCTGAATAACCCATACCTTTGCAGGCCTCTTAGAGCCACTGCTCCATGCCACTGTTATCAAAAGGAAAAAACATCACAGTGGAAGGCCCAACTCCTACATTATACAGACAGGAAACTCAGCCACACAGGCACATCCCCAATTCTGTGCACAGAGGATTCAAAAGAGCATAATATCTGTAGTACATCTTTCTGGAGCATCAATTTTACTATAAGATTTGGAAGAAACAAAGCTATTTAGAGTTCTAGGCAGCTCACACAAATCCATCACTGTCGGCTACAAGATCAAAACTGTCCTCAGATAGCAGAGTGGAAACTGGCACCAGCAGCTGAAATGGGAAAAATGGCTCTCAAGAAGAATAGATGATCCACCCATGCCCTTGAATTCTCCTGAAACCTCTTTTTTGAGCTGTAGGAAGATTACTGTACCCTATGATAGACTACCAGAAATGCTTGTGACTCCTATTCTTCAGCAACCAAATGCTCTTTTGGACTCTTGAAGCTTGGAGGCTGAACACAGCAGAAACCTGCTCCTGCACATGGAGCTGCTGTGAATGCAGAACCAGAGTCAGCTGTTGAAAGTCCTTGGTGAAGCTAACTCCCTTCCAGCTCTTCCCTAAGGCCGAGGAGTAATGAGTCCTTCCCCTATGGGGTCATTCCACTGTGTCCTCTCAGTTGGCTAGCAGGAAACCCTGAACCATCTCCTCTCACCCATAAACACGGAAGAAAAGAGGGACAAGAGTAGGAGGAGGGAGAAGGAAAAACAACTTAGTCTCTGAAGTTTTGCCCAGGTGAGGGTGGAGGGGCTGGCCTGCACCTAGGTCCAATGGACCTCTCCTCTTATCTTCCAGGTGGATCCTGGCCATCCTTTAAGCTCAGCAGTTATTTTGGACACAATGCTTTTGAAGGCCATGGAGGTGCCAGATAGCATCTTAGTCTGAAAACCATGGAGAGAATGTCACAGTATTTGTACACCTCCATCCTCCACTGTACAAAGTCGTCTCAGCTGGGCTTGCCATGCACAAACAGCAGCATATATTTCTTGCACTGCTTCTACCCACACTATTTGTGTCCCACACCTGGTCGACTTCCTGCACCATGTTGTTGGGCTCCATGGAGCTTATGATATTCATGCTCCACAAAGTACGGAAGCATGGCTTGAATTCCCCACACTGTTTCTTGTCTTAGCTGACCACCACTGGATGTTTGATAGCTTCACTCTCTTTGAGCTTCCTGCCTGGTCTTTCCGGCTGACCTGAAACACAGATGTCTTCCTATGAAGGCCACTGATTTTCTGAAAAGTGATGCTGATGAACTTCAGCCCTGACTCCTGGCCCTCCCCAGGCTGTTGATTTTCTGTGTTGCTTCTCTTATAGTAGCCAGCCCTGGTGGGCTAGTGGTTAAGATTTGGTGCACCACCATGGCTCATGTTTGTTTCCCAGTCAGGGAACCCAGCACCCATCTGTCAATTGTCATACTGTGGTGGCTGGGTGTTGCTGCAATCCTGAAAGCTATGCCACCAGTATTTCAAATATCAACAGGGTCACGCATGATGGACAGGCTTCAGCAAAGCTTCTAGATGAAGAGAAACTAGGAAGAAGGGCCTGGCCACCCACCTCTGAAAAAATTGGCCATGAAAACCCTATGAACAGCAGTGGAGCATTGACTGATATAGCTCCAGAAGGCAAGAGTAGGGTGTAAAAAGACCAGGCAGGGTTCTGCTCTGCTGTACACAGGGTTACTAGGAGTCGGAATCCATTCAACATCACTAACAAACTCTTATAGTAGGAATTAAAGGTGGAAATGGCTTAAACTCTCTGCTTTGGATTTGCAGACACCCTATGCTGTGGCTTGCAGGATGGGAAGGACTGCAGCTGTTGGCTGGCCCAGCTGATGGCAGGGGTTTTATGGTGATGGTGTAGCCCTCCAGCTCTAGTCTTTTGTAGCCCAGGAGCAGATAAGTGGCCATCACTTCATCATACTTCTGGCCCATCAATGAGTCCTGGATCTCATCTCATGTGTAGCCCATAGACACCATTGTGGAAATTAATTAATGGAAACCTCATTACAATGGAGTCAGGAGGTCAAAAGGGGGAGCTCTCACACCCTATGTTGATAGCAGAGCCCAACAGGAAGAAAAGAAACTTCCTTTCTTGACTGGCAAGAAGCTCAGCCAGTGAGACTGTCACAACTCAGCCACTACACTTCACACTCCCAGTCTCCTCCAATGGACTCTTTGTTTACAATAGACCTCCCAACTTCTTCTTCCCCTCTATACAAGTTTCTCCTCCCTTTGCTGCTGGAGTCTTGAACATGGCTTGCCATGGTTGCAGACCTCAAATTGTAATTCTTTGCTGATTGCGAATAAACTCATTTTTGCTGGAGACATAACTGGCTGCCTCTTTGGATAAGGTCAATGCCATCAACTCAGCCAGGGGTCCCTATAGTCAGGAGGTGGCTTGATATGAGGCTTCAGTTCCTCTTCATGGTCCCTATTCATCTGCGGGTCCTTCACAATTTCTGCTAAAGTGCCTCTCTCACTAGGGTTGAGGATCAGGAATTTCTTGAGCAGATTTTCACACTCCATGAATATGAAGAAAGAAATATGGTATATTCTGTTCAGTACCCATTAGTGCAGCTCCCTGAAGTTCTGTCCATTCAAAGGCAGGGACCCAGTGAACGTGTAAAGAAGATGACTGCGGACTTCACACATCCATCATTCTAGGGCAGCACGAGGGGGACTGCCACAGAAGGAATCCAGTTTGTTCCAAAGGTAAACTCATTGCTTAAGCCAAGGTCTGGCATTTTTATGATCAGGTCAGCATCGAAAAGCAGGTTCTCTGCCATTAGGTCCCTGTGGGCAATGCCCTTCTGGTGGTAGTACTGCACAGAAGACATTATCTGCCAGAATTTGCCTCAGGCCTCTTTCTCTTTCATGTCATCGTGGTCCAATAGATGATGGAACACCTTTCCTTTGCTAATGTACTCCATGACCAGGTATAGCGATTCCACTGAATCAATCACTTCGCAGAGTTTTGCCATGTTGAGGTGATTCACAGAACAGTCTCTGGAGGCTGAAAGAGCTCTACTAACTCTAGTTGATAACCTTCATGGCCACCTCTGTCTCAGTCAGGATGTATGTGCTGGGCCAACTTCACTTTAGCAAAGCTGCACTGGCCAATGTCTTGAGGCACCAGTAACTGTCCATATGGGTCTCCTTATCAGCAGAGATGGCCTTGAGGCCTTGCAGCATGGTGACCTACTGCTAGCACTACTCACAATATTAACTAACAATACTAACAAACTATATAAAAAAAGAGAAAAAGAATAAAGAAAAATAAACAAATGAAAAAAAAAAGAACAGAGGAAATAAGCCAACTATGATCAAAGTCCTTGAGGTCACCAAAAACCACTGTCCTGGGCTAAAAGAACCAAAAATGTAGGCCTAGCCAGGGACTTACATACGGGCTTGGGATTCCCTCACAATGGGTCTTTATGAGCTCAGAACAAGAAATGGACCTATCATGCCTAGGCATTATTAGCAGTGGTTTTCTCACTTTTTGCCTCAAGATCTCTTTTTTAAAAACATAAAGGGACCCCTAAAGAGCTTGTTGTTTATGTGGGTTGTAGAGATTAATATTTACCTTATTAGAAATTATAACCTGTGGGATGCTTCATTAGCCTTTTCATTTCAAGTTTGAAAATCTACAGTAATTTCTGGCTTTAAAAGAGCTCCTAATGCATGCACTTAAAATAATTCAATTCCTTTTTCTTTAAACTCTGAGCAGTGTCAAAATGATACCACAATTTTACTGGCTTCACAATACCATTGACAGAGACTCTCTCCTTGACTAAACTCTAGTCAGGCTCCTCTAAGCCCTCGAGGCCTCAACCTTGGCATCTGTCAGTGTCCGGCCTGAAGTGTCCAGTTGTAGCAAGAATCTTGCCAAATCAGTTTAGAGAGAACCCCACACCCTTGATATCTGATCAAACTCCTCATCCCAACCCTTGGTATCTGATCACCCTGGTCTGCCTCCAGCAAGAATCCTGTTGGGTCTCTTTAACCAGAACCCCTTATCCCTGATGTTTCCTCTTAGTAATTTCCTTCCAGTGTCCTGACACTGCTCCTTGGCTATAAATCCCCATTTGCCTATCTTTTATTTGGAATGGAGCCCAGTGCCAAACTGAGGTCTCTTTTCCCGTATTGCAATAGTTCCTGAATAAAATCTATATTTACCATTTAAAAGACATAATAAATAAAATCTGTCTTTACCATCTTAACTAGTGTCCAGCTTTGTTTATCTTTGACAGTTTCTTGTTCACGACTTTAATCCTCATTTACTTTGAATGGCACAGGATGGCATCCTGCAGTTTAGATAAGCTGAAGTTATTTGTTCTGATGTTTGAAGCTAAAGGGATTTTTTAAATTATTATTTGATGTGGGCTAACACTAGTTGAATCTCTGAAACTGTTTAACATTTCCTCATTTTAGTTGTCATATACGATGAACTGCAACTCAGCTGATCACTGCTTTTTTAAATTAAACTTTTCATTTTGAAGTAATTGTAAACTTAAGCTGCTTTTTTAAAAGGTATTTTTTATTTTGAAATAAGTGTTGACTCATAGGAAGTTGCAAAAATAGTACAGACTCTTGAGTGCCCTTCAAGCAGCTTGTCCAGTGGTGACATCACAACTACAGTACAATGTCAAAGCCAGAGACTGACACTGGGACAACACTGTTCCTAGATTACAGGCCTGATTCTCTCACCAGTTTCTACACGCAGTCATTTGTGTTGTGTGCGCATGTGCAGCCGCAGGCAACTTATTCCAATTGTAGATGTGCACAAGCACCGCAACAATCAAGACACTGTTCCATCACCTGCCTGTTGCCCCGTTATTGTCATCCCTCCCTCCCCTTCCCCAAGCCTGGCAACCACTTATCTATTCTCCATCTCTATAATTTTGTTATTTTGAGAATGTTATGTAAGGGAAATCATACAGTGTAATTTCATTTTGAAACTGGCTTTTTTTCACTCAATGTAATGTCCTTAAGATCCATCCAAAGTGTTGCGTGTATCAGTAGATTGTTCCTTTTTATTACTTAGTATATCCCAGCTATAGCTGCTTTTAGACACAATGGTAGGTACAGCATTGGTGGTGGTGGTGGGGGACTGGATAAGGTTCTGTGGATTTGCACTCCTGGCCACCTTGTAACTCCCTGGGCAAGGCCAGAAAGTTTTGCACAGTGACAGCTGATGGGCTGGGCACCTCCCCCGACATAGGGCCCTCTTGAGATGCTACATTAAGGAGCACATCCCTCTTCCCCTCTTCAAAGTGTCCACACTCAGGTACACAGGTGTCCTCAGACTTGACTGTGAAAGAAAATCATTAAGTAAATAGTAGTATATCAAGCACAGAGCTGTGGTAAAAAATGTGAATGTTCATATCATTAAGTGAAATAAGCTAGTCTAGAAAGGCTACATACTGTATGATCACAACTATATGACATTCTGGAAAAGACAAAACTATGGAGACAGTAAAAAGATCAGTTGCCAAGGGTTAGAGGGGAAAGAGGGATGAGTAGGCGGAGCAGAGGATTTTTAGGGCAGTGAAACTATTCTCTGTGATACTATAATGATGGACACATGTTATTATACATTTGTCAAAACCCATAGAATGTACAACACTAAGAGTAAACCTACATAGAGAGAGAGAAGTCAAGATGGTGGCATGGGCAGACTCTGAAACCACCTCCTCCCACGGACACAGCCAATTTACAACTACTTGCAGAAAAATTACCCCTGAGAGAGAACTGAAAATTAGATAAGAGGAACTCCTGCAACAAACCACAATCCTGACTGAGGTGGAAGAGGTAGAAATTCCATTCTGGAGAGAAAAAACGCCACCTTCACAAGCTGCAGCACTTCATGGCCGCCGGGGAGCAGCCCCAAAGTTACCGTATATGGACCCCATGGTAATCACAAACCAGAAACCTATAATAAATACACAAAAAACTATGATAAAGGAACCCAAACATAACACTAAAGAAAGCCATCAAACCACAAAGGAAGAGAGCAAGAGAAGAAGAAAGGAACAGAGAAGGACTACTAAAACAAAGAAAAAAGTTAAAAAATGGCGGTAAGTACATACTTATCAATAGCTACTTTAAACATCAATGGACTAAATGCTCCAATTAAAAGGCATAGGGTGGCTGATTGGATAAAACAACAAGACCCATATATATGCTGCATACAAGAGACACACTTCAGACCTAAAGACACTCACAAACTGAAAGTGAAGGGATGGAAAAAGATACTCCACGCAAATGGCAATGAAAAGAAAGCTGGGGTAGCAATAATCATATCAGACAAAATAGACTTTAAAACAAAAACTGTAAAAAGAGACAAAGAAGGGCGTTACATAATGATCAAGGGAACAATCAAACAAGAGGATATAACTCTTGTAAATATCTATGCACCCAACGTAGGAGCACCTAAATATATAAAGCAATTATTAACAGACATAAAAGCAGAAATAGACAGTAACACAATAATAACAGGGGACTTGAACACTCCACTTACACCAATGGACAGATCATCCAAATAGAAGATCAATAAGGAAATATTGGCCTTAGGACACACTAGAACAGATGGACCTAGTAGATATATACAGAACATTCCATCCAAAAACCAAAGAATACACATTCTTTTCAAATGCACATGGAACATTCTCCAGGATTGATCACATATTAGACCACAAAACAAGTCTCCATAAATTTAAGAAGACTGAAATAATACCAAGCATCTTTTGACCACAATGGTATGAAACTAGAAATCAGCTGTAGGAAGAAATTCAGAAAAGCCACAAATAGGTGGAGATTAAACAAAATGCTACTGAACAACGATTGGGTCAACGAAGAAATCAAAGGGGAAATCAAAAAATACCTGGAGACAAATGAAAATACGACATGCCAGAATTTATGGGATACAGAAAAAGCGGTTCTAAGAGGGAAGTTTATAGCAATACAGGCCTATCTCAACAAACAAGAAAAATCTCAAACAAACAATCTAAGAGTGCACCTAAAGGAACTGGAAAAAGAAGAACAAAGCCCCAAATCAGTAGAAGAAGGGAAATAACTGACATCACTTCTCACAAGTCTTTCTTAAGCACCTTTATGTTCCTGGGTCTGTGCTAGGAATTAGGAATATGGTGGTGAATGAGGTCTGTGCTAGGAATTAGGAATTAGGGAATTAGGTCCCTACCATCCTGGAGCTTGTGGTCTAATGCCTTCCCTATCAACTGAAGATCTACTCCTTGCCCTGACTTCATGTTCTCCATGGATAAAAGCTTTGGGGCTTTTAAGTCTGTATTTGAAACTGGGCATGAACTTCTGGGACCAGTTATCCCCTGTCACCCTGGATATTGACTGAGGATGCTTGCATTTTTTTTTCTTGGTGAAAGATAGTTTTACTATATTTGTTAGAATTTAAGGATAATTGTACTGCTGCTCCTAAAGTCACACCTGCTCATCTATAGAAGTGTGGGCCTCAGTTCCATGGTGAGGCTTCTTGTCCCATGCAGAGTCCCCTACATCATATGTCTTTTCTCCATGTATAGGAAATCAAGTTGATAAACCTAGTCTGCTCTCCGAATTGGAGCAAGAAGATAAAGCGAGGACAGAGGAAAGAGGAATTCTCCCAGGCACCTGTCCAGGTGAGCACTAGGTATATATGAGTCTTTGTCAGGAACCTCTCTGGCCTGTGGCTTGACAGTTTGGAGTATTACATTAGGAAATGTCCATCAAGACATTTGTAAAATGCCCTTTTTTTCCGACAAGAAGGCCAAAAACGTTTAGTATGAGCCTCCTCGTGGACCTCCTTTTCTTTTTCTTTAACTTTCTGTTCATTATCTCATACTTTACTTTGGCCTCAGAGGGGGGAAAAAGATCTCTCTCTTCCTTCTTAAATTTAAGTCTCATATGAGCTGTTTGTCTAGTTCCTTCACACTTTACATTCCTGACAATTCCTTCTTTCCATCAGCATCAATCTCAATCTTTCTAGAGTCTTCTTTAATACAAACCTAAAATTTTCACAGTCGTGTCCCTTTCATTGTAAACCTCCTGAAAATCTCTAACCCCTTCGGGTCTACCTTCACTAATGTGTGCATTTTACCTTTTCTTTACTTCATCAACTTAAATTTCTTTTCAATTTGTTTTGGATTTGGAGACGCTACTTAAAGTCCAAGGGTTAACTTCTAAGCAGCATGTTTTTAGAGAAGAACAATCTAAAGGTTTAAAAATGGTAAGATTTCTGATTTTCCACAGTAGGAAAATACCATAAATTAGAAAAGCCACAAAGTTACCAAGGGATTCATTTTCCCAAGAAAAAGTTGTCCCTCTGGAGAGATACCCTGAAACTCTTGTGAATTTGGAGAGAAGCATAAGTTATCTCCAAAATTTTTTCTTCCCTGAGTGTTCACATAAGTAAATGTTTCCATAAATGTGACTCAGATATTGAGTGTTTCAAACATAAATTTGTCTTAAACTTATCAGAAGATGCTCTGTGAATCTGATAAGGACTTATGGCAAAGCATCCATCTTTTTTAACTTCTGAGAACTCAAACCAGCAGAAATCATATACAGGCACTCAAAGTGGCAAAAACACCAATTATAATGATGTTATACATAGCAGAATTCCTGGAAGAAAAATTCCTATGATAGCATTGAATATTTAAAATATTATAAATTATAGTTAGCATTCATTTCTTAATCAACAGGAGAGAAGTCATCTTGGAGTGAAACTCAACAAGTGTAATCAGTGTTTTAAAGTCTTCAGCACAAAATCTAATCTTACTCAGCACAAGAGAATTCATACTGGAGAAAAACCCTATGATTGCAATCAATGTGGCAAATCCTTCAGCAGCAGTTCTTACCTCACTGTTCATAAGAGAATACATAATGGGGAGAAACCCTATGAATGCAGTGACTGTGCGAAAGCCTTCAGTAATCCCTCATCCCTTAGACTTCATGTGAGAATTCACACTGGAGAAAAGCTCTATGAATGTAACCAGTGTTTTCACATTTTCCGCACTAGATGTATCCTCAAAAGGCACAGGAGAGTTCATACTGGGGAGAATCGTTACAAATGTAATCACTGTGGAAAGGCTTCAGCACGAGCTCCTCCCTTACTGTCCACAATAGAATGCATACAGGGAGAAACCTTATGAATGTCATGATTGTTGTAGAGCCTTTAGGAAGAGCTCACATCTGACACAGCATGTGAGAACTCATACTGGAGAAAAACCCTATGAGTGCAATGAGTGTGGGAAATCCTGCAGCAGTAGCTTTTCTCTTACTGTGCACAAGAAAATACATAACGGAGAGAAAGCCTACGAGGGCGGTGACTGTGGGAAAGCTTTTAATAATCTCTCATCTGTTAAGAAACTTGTGAGAACTCACACTGGAGAAAAACCATAGGAATGCAATCACTGTGGGAAATCTTTCACCACTAACTCTTACCTTTCTGTGCATAAGAGAATTCATAATAGGTAGATATGAATATAATAACTGTGGGAAAGCACTCATTGATCTTCCACCCCTCGGGCATCTTCGGGACTCACATTGCATGTATAAATTATTTGTCGTGTAATAAATTATCCCTAAAATTTAGTGGTTCAAAACAACAAGCATTTATTATCTCTCAATTTCTGTAGGTCAGGAGGTCAGGAATGGATTAACTATGTAGTTCTAGCTCAGGATCTCTCATGAGAAACAAGATGTCAACCAGAACTGCAGTCATCTAAAGTCTTTGGGACTGAAGGGTCCACTTCCAAGGTAGCTTACTCACATCCCTTGCAAATTAGTGCCAGTTGTTGGCAGGAGTCCTTCAGTTTCTCCTTATGTAGGTCTCTCCATGGTGCTGAGTATCATCACAATATGGAAGCAGGTTCCCTCCAAAGGAAGTGATCCAAAAGAGCCCATGCAGAAGCCATAAGTCTTTTATGACCTAGCCTCAGAAGGCCATATTCTCTCTTCATCTGGATTGTGTTGGTCACCCAGACTGATCCTGCCACACAGTGGGAGGGAACTACACAGGATATGAATACCAGGAGACAGAGATCACTGGGAATCCTCTTGGAGTCTGGCCTTCAGTGAAGAAAAGCCTTCAGCACACCCTCATCCTTCTAATCTGACAATATGGAGTAGCATTCAATAACCCACACGTTAACTCACTCTGGAGAGAAGCCTTCTCTAATTGCACTCTATGTGGTAAAACCTTCAACACAAACTCTGACTCTACTGTGTGCCAGAAGATGACCTACTGGGGAGAAACCTAAAGAATGCAATAGCTATAGGAAAGCCTTCAGTGATAGCCTTCGGGAGTCACATCACAATTTACACTAAGGGAAAACTCTATGAACATCATCAAAATGGAAAACCCTTCAGAGGACCCTCATCCCTAAAGACACACATGAGAAATACACTGCAGAGGAACACTCTGTATATAAGGAATGGCAAACACTGGCACTCTCCCCTCTAGTCTACGCTGCTCTGTGCTTGGGGAGGTTGATGGACTATATCAAAGAGCTCATTTGCCTTAGGCTTCTGTTTGGGTTGGTCAGTGGGGAGCCCAGATAGGAGATCAGAGGGATGGAGGAGAGTGAGTCCATGCCGTGACTATATCCCTGCAGGAGAACTGGGGTCCAGATGTTACCCTTGAGCTCTTCTCAGCCCCTGTGGTGCAGCTGTCTCCCCTCTGCCCACTATGACCCCAGACTCACCCCCCTCCCCTCACCTTTTCTTCCTTGCTCTTCCAGTGACTGAATATGCAGTATCCCTCTTTGGTTTCCCTACACCCTAGTCCTGTTAACATGAATCATTCTGGCCTAGTGACACATCAGTGCATGGAGAGCATAATGGAAAGTCTGTACCATTTCCTACAGGGCCCCCAAATAATCAGGATTCATCACATCACTGACCTCACCTTCCACCACTCCCCTATTTGCTCCATCCACTGTAGCTATACTGGTCTTGCTGTAGCTCCCTCACCCCAGCACAATTCAATGTCAGGGTCTCTGTACTGCCTAGACTGATATCCCCCAATGTAGCCACATGGTCACTCTCAGTTCACTTAGGTCTCTGCTCAAGTGTGCCCTGAACAGAGAGGCTTTCATTCTCACTCCAGATAAATGAGCAAGTCTCCAATTCCCACATTTCTTATCATTATTGGGAGATATTCGTCTCAATAGCACATATCACCATCCAATTAACTCTATATATACTTATTTATTTGACTAATATTTATTCCATCCCAACCCCCACTAGGTTGTAAGCACCATGATGGCAACGACTGTGTGTGTGATCCATTACTGTAGATCTTGTGCCACAAATCATACCCGGTACTCAGGCAGTGCTCTGTAGCATAGAGTTTAAGAGTATGGACTCTGGAGAGAGACCATTTGCGTTCAAGTCTAGACTCTACCACTTAATAACCTGCTCACCTCAGGCAAGTAACATGTTTTGTGCTCCAGTTTCTTCATCTGTAAAATGGGAACATGAAAGTGCCTACTTCGTAGACTTGTATTAAGGATTCAATTGGTGGATATATGTAAAGCACTTATGAAACTTCCTGGTATATAGGAAAGACTGTATATGTATTTCATCTTCTATTGTGAATTAATTAAAATTTTTTGTAGGAATATGTCAAGCAAAAGAAGCCAGACAGAAAGGAGTAAATACTATATGATTCTATTTATATAGGTTTCTAGAACAGGCAGAAAATAATCTCTGTTGGGGGAAAAAATCAGAACAGTGGTTGCATCAAAGTGTGAGGTGAGGGAGGTGAGGCAGTAGCTGGGATTGACTGGGAAGGGACAAGAAGGAACTTTATGGGGTGAGAAAAATGTTCTATATCTTGATAGAGGAATAGGTTACACAGGTGTATGCATTTATCAAAATGCATTAAACTGTACACTTAAGATCTGTACGTTAAACTGCATGTAAATTATACCTTAATTTGCATCAAACTCATTTTGCTAAGCGAAAGAGACAGAAAGCCATATGTTGCATGCTTCCATCGTATGACATTCTGGAAAAGGCAAAACTGTAGGGAAGGACAACAAATCAGTGGTAGCCAGGAATCATTCTGACAGTACTGTGGCGGAGAATAAATGATTCTATGCATTTGTCAAAGCCCACAAAACCGTGTAGCACAGAGTGTATGTAATACGTGCAAGTTTAAAAAAAATCAACCCATGTGACTGAGTATCCCAGGATGGAATGCAAACTGTGACAAATGAATCTAACATTATTATAAATTTATGATATCATCATACTGAAGGGGGTTGGGGGGCAGAAGCTAACTTGAGTAACTTTGGAAAACGAGTGTTTTGACTAGAAACCGTAAGGCTAAATATAATAGGAACTGTACACTGTACGTAAACACTGTATTCTAGTTGGTAAATTTGTTTCTTCTGTGAGAATAGCCTAGAAATTCTGCACCTGCTTTACCCATATGCTGAGGGTGAAGAGTATGGATGGCAGGTAGAGGATGGTGGGAACCAGGTTTCTCTGTTGGAGATAGAAATTACAAAGGAGCAAGAAAGGAAGGTTAGGATGAATCCTGTAGTTCAGGATTATAGCTGGAGACATCAGTACAAACTCAAGTTTACCTTAATATGTATACAGATGGACAGATACAGAAAGAACTACAGATATGCCGACATACGTGGTTTACTATATATACATATGTTACTAGCTCTGTCTGCTTTGTCTGCTGAGAGGGCCTAGAAGTAGTGACACCTGAGTAGCAATGAGCATACCCCGCACCCAAATCTGCTTTCTAATACCGTTTTCTCCAATAAAAGGGACCAGAGCTCTTTGGAGAAATGAGTGACTCGAGGGCAAAAGAATGGGAATGTGTCAAAAGGACACAGAAGCCAACTCGAAAGAAAGCTCACAATGGGCAAGGCTAGAACAATTTGAGCAACAAAATAAATTTATTGGATTATAGCCCAAAGTATAAAATACATATACCTAAGTCCATGCTTATATAAATGAATGAGTGACTAAACGGGGGAGCAGTGACTTCTCTACAGAAGAATTCCACTATAATATATGTAGACACTCCCTCCCAGCAGGAGATGAACTTAATTCCCACTCCCTCCACCCCCTTGAGAGTGAGCCAGACACAGTCACTTGCTTCCGAAGAATACAGCATGGAAAGGGAAAAACAAACAGTAACTTTACAGTGGAGAAACCTGGCAAATACTACCTTGGCCAAGTGATGGACGTTATCATCAACAGTAATGTCACGTGGATATTATGCTCCCCATACGATGTGACTGGAAGAACACTTCATCTCTGTGATATTCGTGCTAAAAACTGATAACCCTAGTTTATCCTAACAAAAATATCAGACTAATCCAAACTGGGGGACATTCTACAGGACACCTAGCCAGTACTTCTGATGACTGTTAAGGAAATCAAACAAAGGCTAAGAAACTCTCACAGAGCAGAGGACACTGGAGAGAGCTGACAATTAAACATAACATGGTACCCTGGGTTGAATCCTGGAATAGAAAGAGAGCATTAATGGAAAAGTCAATGAAATCCAAGTGAAGTTTGAAATTTATTTTTTTTTTTCGTGAGAAAGATTAGCCCTGAGCTAACATCTGCTGCCAATCCTCCTCTTTTTGCTGAGGAAGACTGGCCCTGGGCTAACATCTGTGCCCATCTTCCTCCATTTTCTGTGGGACACTTGCCACAGCACGGCTTGATAAGTGGTGCATACGTCTGCGCCCAGGATCCGAACCTGCGAACCCTGGGCCGCGGAAGGAGAGCACGTGAACTAAACCACTGCACCACCAGGCTGGCCCCAATAGCTTTTTTTTTTTTTTTAATGGTTATAAATCTGGTTTCTCCTTCTAGAGAATGGGACTCATAATACTGTGAACATCACAGGAGTTTTGTGAGGATGAACTGTGATAAATTCACATAACGCACCATGTACTGTGCACCATGCCTGGCTCAGTCAGAGTTAAGAGCTCAATGATTATTGGTTGCATTATTATTTCTAGAGCAATGAAATGTACCCAGCCTCTTGATGGCAGGGCCTATGACACCATTCTTTGGAAGTTTCCAGAAAATAAAAACGATGTATAACAACATCAGTAACAAAAAAAGCGGCAAGGTGCTGAATGAACCGCTTCATATATATGCGTATGAATTTAATACGAATACGAATTACTGGAGAATCTTGTTAAAATGAAGATTCTGATTCAGAAGGTCTGGGGTAGGGGCGAAGGTTTTACATTTTGAACAAGCTCCCAAGTGACGCCAATGCTGCTGGCCCAAGGACCAAAATTGGGGCTGCAAATTTTCTATTTCTGCATGTTTTTAAATTTTCCTTAAAAAATACAATAAAGTTTTCTCCATCTATTCTTTATCTCTTCACCACAAAAAATACTCTTATTTTTAAACCCAACTATATCATATGTAACCCACCAGTCGTCAAGATCTTAAATAAGCAACTATTTCAACAGTACAGTCTTCCCCGCTTATACGCAGTTTTGCCTTCCACAGTTTCAGTTACCTGCAGTCAACTGTGGTCTGAAAATATTAAATAGAAAATTCCCAACTTCGTAAGTTTTAAACTTCGTGCTGTTCTGAGTAGCATGATGAAATCTCGCTCCATCCCACCTGGGACGTGAATCATCCCTTTGTCCAGCGTATCCACGCCGCATAAGCTACCTGCCCATTAGTCACTTAGTAGCTATCTCAGTTATCAGATTGACTATCGCAGTATCACAGTGCTTGTGTTCTAACAACCATGGACATCATCTGCTTATGACATCCAACCATCAACATCATCACGGCTCAATGATCCTCCTCATGTATTGTCAGAAGGTCAATATTAACCTAGCGCTACATCACAATGCCTAGATCATTCACCTCACTTCATCTCAACATGTAGGCATTGTATCATCTCACATCCTCACAAGAGGAAGGGTGAGTACAGTACAATAAGGTATCTTGAGAGAGAGAGACCACATTCACAGAACTATTTTTACAGTATATGGTTATAACGGTTCTATTTTATTATTGTTGTTGTTAATCTCTTACTGTGCCTAATTTATAAATTAGACTGTATCACAGGTATGAATGCATAGGAAAGAATATAGTATATACAGGGTTCTGTATTATCCGCAGTTTCAGGCATCCACTTGGGGTCTTGTAACACATCCCCCGTGGATGAGGGGAGGCTACTGTACAAAAAAGGGGTAACTACACATGAATGTTTGCCCCCACATTATCTCATACCTATTTAGATAAAAGTAATGTCTTGCAAAGTCAAGTCATATACAATTCTCTTAGCCTTATCAGTTAAAAAAGCCTAAATACTTTACAGTAACCTAGATTAACCACAATCCTAGGAAATTGTGTGAAAATTTTAATTTGGTAAATTCTGTTTGGAAACAGAGTATCCTATTACTAAGGCTCCTGCTTAACGATTTATTGAGTTTTCAAAGGATAAGAAGCGATCTTAGATGATCTTAGATTTAGTAACATATACAGGATATTTGAGAGAAAAAAGAGGAAAAGATGAAGAAAGCACATACTGAACTGAGAAATAGGGAATAACAAAAAATGAGATGTAAAAGAGTCATACTTTCCTGCAATTAATGACATCACAGAAAATTTTAAAAACCAGTTTCCTTAACTCAATGATTTCTAGCCATTCTGGCTTTGTGATTTCACACTTTCCCATCCTCCTTGAAATATTTCTTAGCACAAACTTTGGAAATGTAAAAAATGACATTTTTTTTAAAACTCTGAGATAACTGCAAAACAAGCTCAGCAAACACCATTTTAACTGGTATTGACTTTAAAAATTGTTCAAATTTATTTAGTGAAAGAAACGAACTGATTTTGATGGCAAGAAATCTTTCTGGTATGTGTATACATAAACACAATGTTTCCAAACACAGTATACCATAGTAGAATTCAACAGGACACTAACAGATCCATGGTGCAAACCGTGCCCTGTGTTCAAATTCACTCTGAACTGGTTTCCTTAAATGTCACAGGTCATTGAGGCTCCAGGGCTTCTCAAAGCCTCTAAAAAGCCTTTAAACTCTGAATTTCTAAAAAGGAGGTTTCCATTCAGCACATTTCCCGTGACCACAGTCCCTATTCACTGCCTACCCACAACACTTTACAAGCTGAGATCCAGAGATTCTTCAACCATAAAACGATAATTAAAATATTTTCCATAAGCCAAGGAAACTGAAGTGTTACAGTCAACAAAGCTCCATTGCCAGCTAGAGACTAATTCTAAATGGCTGAGACCATTACAGCACGTCACTAACCACCTGCCTCACCCTGTGAGAATTTTTCAAGAGCATAATAGACAGAGACTAATTAAAGTGATTCAAATAAATTCTCAAATTTACATGGACAAACATATTATTAAAAATTTAATCTACAGGCAAGCAGAGAAATTCTTCTGAGTATTAAGCATGTATCAATCATCCAAAAATGAGCAAAATATGATAATATATTTCTGGTCTTTACCCATAAATCTAGTCCTGGAGTAAATCATCACTCAAGATAATTTTAAAATAAAAAATATCTACCCAGGATTTGAGAAATTTGGTTGCAAATAACAACACATCCACACAGTGAGGCACTGATGCTCTGAAATCTTCCCATAGTATCTTCAGAAAGCTTAACTTCAGTTACATAATAAACTTTGTGCTGAGCTGAAACTGATGTACAGGTGCATCCTGACCCAGATTTCTTAGTAAATAAGTTTCAAAACTGTCCGTTATAGCACAGCCCAAGACACATTTTCCTATGTATTCTTCTTCCCTTCAGTCAATGGTTATAGAGAGCTTTCCACATGGAAAGAATCAAAAAACCATTTTTTTTAGTAGAAAGCTAATTATACCAACCAAAAATGCTAAATGACTTCTTAAGTCTATTTCATTTCATAAACTTCATTTTCATAAAGGAAAAAAGAAACACTAAAGCAAAAATACATTTAAAAATTCTAGCCAATAAAAATCAAATTTTACTTTAAAAACTATTTACAGTGTATATTAATTTTAAAAGGAGAGCATATTTCTCCTCTCATCACTCTATATTAATATTCATAGTTACTGAAACTTCTGTTGTTTGCAAGAAAATCCCTATGTCTATAAAGTTCACCTCCTCACTCTTTTAACTAACTAGGCACAATCTCCCTTCTCTGTACTGCCTTGTTACAAAAGCTTTGGGGAGGGGGTCTCAGGGTTAGTAACAATGACAGTAGAGCAAAGGAAAAGGATAGCATAACAGCAGTATGGAAGAAAATGAAAGCAAAATAGAAGCAGGTCTTCCTCCTCCTGATAAACAAACACCAAGGCAGTTGAAAGAATTAGATAACTCGACAATCATACTTCTCAGAAGCACATACCTTGTATGGTAGAAATGATGACTCAGAATAATTACAGAATATGCTTTGCAATTATTTTAAATGAGTATGCATTATAAAAGACTCCTGTAAGTAAATCTGCTTTCACAGGGTTTAACTTTTTTCAACTATACCATCTAATTTGACTTACTACTCACCTTTGCTTTAGATATGGCAGTAAAATATATAAAAGATTACTCGAACAGGTAAGCGGTCAGAATATAACAGCACGCGATCTCTCCGCATACTCAACAAGAGGATAAATCCTCTCAAGAGGCTTACTTCCTATTTTCTAGGTAGTTTTGTTCCTGTGTCTCCTCTAGGTATTTCTACCTATCAACCATTTCATTGCTCACTAATGAATAAGACAATGCGGGACAACGTGACTCTCCTATTCACTTACTATAGTCAATATTCACGTAGAGATCTGAATCAAAACTGAGATTCAAAAGTCTTCTAATTTACCTCTCAACTCTGGTGATTCATAAAGTTTTAGATAACAGAGTTTGACTAGAATCACCAGAAACTCTGTTATCTAAAATTTTATTACACATTGTAAAAGTGATAGGATGAAACTTCAAAATCATTTAGTTCAACTCTTAATTACTTTACAGTTGAGAAATCATTCAGAGAACTAGTTAGATGGTGTCAACTCAGGTTTTGTAACTCCAGACCAACACTTGTTCTGCTAAATCATGCTGCTTTCCGTGTAACTACTCCTTCTTCTCTATGATGTTCTTGTTATCCAAACAGTGCACCTGTGAAAGCTGATAAACTCAAGTATTCCTAGAATGACCAGAAAATCCCAAGTCTCAGGTCAAATACATATACCACTGCTTCATTTTCTACCCCAACATTTTTTCTGAAACTCTCCTAACTGCCAAAACTTTCCTGTTTCTTGTCCATCACATTTCTCTATCACTATAATTAATGTTTTAGTTATCTAGTACCCTATGTTACATAAAACATAATGCTAATCATAATAAGCAAATATTGAGTGCTCATTATATCAGGAACTATATTAAGACCTTTAGATGTAGCATCTCACTTAATCCTCAACTTCAAATAAGATAAATAATACCGTAATCCCCATTTCAAAACTGCAAAAATCAAAGCCTCAGAAGTTAATTTTTTCTTTCTCTCTCTCTCTCTTTTTTTTTTTTTTTTTGCTGAGGAAGATTGGCCCTGAGCTAAGATGTGTTGCCAATCTACCTCTTTTGGCTTGAGGAAGATTCACCCTGAGCTAACATCTGTGCCAGTCTTCCTCTATTTTGTATGTGGGTCGCCGCCACAGCATGGCCACCAATGAGTGATGTAGGTCGGTGCCCAGGAACTGAACCCGGGCCACTGAAGCAGAGCACACCAAACTTAACCACTAGGCCATGGGGCTGGCCCCAGAGGTTAAATAATTTGTCCTAATTCACAGAGCTAACCAGAAGTAGAACCAGGATAAGTAATCAGGCAGTCTCACTCCAATGTCCATATTCCTGATCTCTACATACAATGAGTATATATAACTACATGGACTTTATTATTAATATGCAGATAACTCAAAATTTGGGGGCTACAGAAGAATTTAAAGAGTCTTTGTATTTGAAGAGGCTTCTTTCACATTAAAATAGCTTAATATGGCTTAATCCCATAAACTATATCTTCCTTAAAAAGACATGGCCCAAGTAAGAACTCTTAACTCACTCATATATAATTAAAACTCAAATTAAAGAAAATAGGAGGAAAAAAGAGTTGCAACAATACTTTAACAAATATCCAGATCAGCATTGTCCAAAAGAACTTTTTGTAGTGATAGTAATGTTTTCTATCTGCACCGTCCATCATGGTAGCCACTAGCCACATGGGACTATTCAGCATTTGAAATGTGTCTAGTGTGATTGAGTAACTGAATTTTGAATATTGTGTAATTTTAATTAATTTACATTTAAACAGCCACATGTGGCTAGTGGTTACTATATTGGACAGCACAGGTAGAAGATAAAATGCCAGAAAAAGATGAGGAAAGAAATTCTTATTGCCCTTATTTAGAGAGTGCACTAACAGTCAAATCAATTTAAATCTCTTTTCCTACTTGTTCTAGCTTCAGTTATTAACCCAAACAATATATACCTCCAAGGAGATTTAAGTAACCCAAACTTCTATACTTAAATTCTTCTTTGTGTATCTCAAAGGAAAAAAATAATTAAAACCTGTATTATCAACAAAGCTCCTTATATTAGAAACTTTTTACTGTTTGGATACCTAAGAGGAAGAATTTGAACCTGAAAACTGCCATCTACTAAGAAAACTAAAAAGAGTCACACAAGTTTTCCATTCTCTTCATAATAAATACTTGATAATAAAGTGCTTACCTTGATTCTCCACTACTGTTTCTAACACTTTCTTCATCACTGTGTCCATTCATTGTAAATATCAAGACGTTTTAAAATAAAATATAAATCTTCCCAGTTTAAAAGATGAATATAAATACTGACTCCTCCTTGAATACCAAAAATTCACAGACGAATTTTCTTCAACATTCACAGGTTTCCTGGGACCCTTTTTGATTCACCTAAAGAAAACACATTAAGAAAATAAGAAAACTTCCTGTAGAGAAAAAGATAAGTCTATTTAGAACTTATACAAATCTACCTAGGCCAATCAGAAATACCTAGGCTTCCATTAACTACATTCCTGACTACTTACTAGAATTTACAGCACACCAGTGCTTATTTTTGACAGAAGAAATCAGAGTATCTGCTGAGTGATAAAATTTTTAGACTGACTGCAGCTGTGTAGCGATACATATATACACATAATGGATAACTAGCTAACTAACGAAAAACGGTAATATATAACATATACATACCTTCCAAGAATAGAAAACGGAGTCTTATTAGATACTTTGTCAAACCAAGTAAGGGGGGAAAAGGTTACCTTTAATCAAACACTAATTCATATCACCAAGAACTTCATACACTTGAATGAGGCAAAGTTTTGAAAATGCTCACATAAGAACAGAAGAATAAAAGTATCATACAATCTTCGCAAAAACTGTACAGATCAAAATAAACGTGTACTTTCAGAGGTAAGCCGACAGTGGAATGATAAAATTTAAATAATATTTATCCAGGTTGGACTTGCGGAGATTCCATTAAAAAAGAAAAAAAGGTAATGGAATATACACTATGATTTTTTAAGTAACAGGTTTGGGGCAGAAATCACTGACCAAGACACAGCATTCCCACCTTTCAAGATTTCAGCACAACACTGGAGAGTCACCTACAAGCCATCCACGAATAAACAAAGGAGATCTCTGGCAGGGGAGGGAGAGGAGGAAGCGGGGGAAGGAGACGTCAGATCCTTCCCCAGCCAGAAAGGACCGAGATAGCCGACTGAGAGCAGAGCTGTCCTCCGACCTCAGCAAAGAGAATTCAGTCCTACGATGATCTCCATTCCACAAAAAAAAGAGGAGGAAAACAGGCTGTTGCCAACTTAATCACAGCAAACTCTACATCTAGATCGAGATTTTAATTCTCCAGAGACTAAGGTCCAGTAGACTCTTTGCAAGAACTGGTTATCCAAAAAGTAACTCTTCCACGCAACATTTATTCCTCATGTTAAAGATTAATTCCAACCCGTCAAAGAGCTTTACTGTTCAACAAGTCTTAAAAATCTAGGGACTCTAACAAACCGCCTCTTTCCCGAAAGTCTCTCTGCGTTGAGAAAGTTCACTCCTCTTCGTTCTTTCCTTTCCACCTTCCTTTCGCTCCTCAAAACGGCTTTCTCTGGACATTCTAACTTCCTTTTTCCCCCTCATCTGCCTTCCCCGAGTCAGTCCTCTTTCTGAGGCCCTGCTCACAGCCCTGAGTTCTGCAGCTCCAGGCGCACGCAGCTCTCTCCAGCCTTTCCCGCGTCTCAACAATGAAGTCAAACCTCCCCAACCCCCCTCCCCTGTGCCCGGTCCTCGAACAGCTGAAGCGGGGCTCGAAAGGAGGCTGGAAGCCTTCCTCCTCCCTCCTCCGTCCACCGCAGCTTCGCTCCAGTCAGTCTCCCGGCCGGACGCACACTCCCACCCCCGTCCCTCCCAGGGCCCCCCTCCCGGTCCCCGAGTCTCTCTTCCCGCCTCACACTTCCCGCCGCCCCGCTCCGCGCCCTCCCGGGCTCGCCTGGGCCGCTGCCCCTCCCCCTCGCCGCCGCCCCCCACGTGCCGGGAGGCCGGGTCGCGGCGGGGGCGACGCGCCGGCCAAGCGCTCCCCGCTCGTGCCCCGCGGCTCTGCCCTCGCGGCCCCGCCGCGCCCACGCCGAGGAGGCCCGGGCTCCGCCGCCCGCCGGCGCTAGGACGCGCTCCGCGGAGCCCCCCGCGCGCCACTCACGCGCCCCCCGCGCGCCGAGCCCGGCGGCCGCCGCCGCCGCCGCCGCCGCCGCCGCCCTCGCAGAGCCGCCCCGGCCTTCGCCCGGCGCCCCCGCCCCCGCCCTCCGCCCGGCCGGCTCCCGGCCTCCCCGCCACGTCCTGACCCGCCCGCCGCCCCCTTTCTTACCGGCGGCCGTGCAGGCTTCGCGGGGGCGGAGGAAGCCCACTCAGGTCTCCGCCGCCGGGTGAGTCCTCGGGCTCCGGGCGTCTGGGGGGAAGCAGGAGTCCGTGAGGGGGAGGGGAAGCCCCGGCCCACGGCTCCCACGCGCGACCCCCTGCGGAGCGGATCCAACAATCTATTCATGATTGAAGCACCAACGGCGAGGGCAGCCAGAGCAAGAAGGAACAGCCGTCGTCGTCGCCGCAGCCACGTGCGCGCTCCCGCTCCCGCCGCTTATCGGCTCCCGGCAGCCGCCATAATGCCGAGAGCAAGCGCAGTCGCCGCCGCCGCCGCCGCCGCCGCCCTCGCAGAGCCGCCCCGGCCTTCGCCCGGCTCCCCCGCCCCCGCCCGGCCTCCCCGCCACATCCTGACCCGCCCGCCGCCCCCTTTCTTACCGGCGGCCGTGCAGGCTTCGCGGGGGCGGAGGGAGCCCACTCAGGTCTCCGCCGCCGGGTGAGTCCTCGGGCTCCGGGTCTCGGGGGAAGCAGGAGTCCGTGAGGGGGAGGGGGAAGCCCCGGCCCGCGGCTCCCACGCGCGATCCCTGCGGAGCGGATCCGACAATCCATTGCACCAACGGCGAGGGCAACAAGAGGGAGAAGGAACGAGCCGTCGAGCCGTCGTCGTCGCCGCAGCCACGCGCGCGCTCCCGCTCCCGCCGCTTATGGGCTCCCGGCAGCCGCCATAACGCCCAGAGAGCAAGCGCAGCCGTCTCCGTCGTAGCCGCCGCCGCCTCCCGCGCGAGGTAAGCTCCCTGCTCGCTCCCCTTCCCCACTGGGCGCGAGGAGGGATTTGTTGCTGCAACTGGATTCAAGGTCAGGAGGAGGAGGGAAGCTGTGCATACAATGGAATGGGATGGAGCTGATTGATGACATCCATTTGAAAGGTAATATGTTTGGAGATGAGTAGGTGTGGAGATCATTGGTGTAGGACTTACTGAGTTTCTGATGCCTTTGAGTCATCCAAGAGGCTTTTGGATAGAAGTCTAGAGCTGAGAAGTAAGATCTAGACTGAAAACTAACTGTTAAGTATGTAGGGAGAAATTAAAGTCTTGAGTATACATGAAATAGACTTAGCAGACAACCTAGGAGTGTGCAATGAAGAATTTAAATTAATTTTTGGCTAGGTAGAGGAAGATGAGCTGGCTAAGGAGTTGCAGATATCGGATGGGTGTTGTGCAATGGAAGACAAAGGCATAAATGATTCAAGGAAGGAGTGGTGAGTAGTGTCCAATGCTGTTGAGAAGTCACGTGAACTAAGGCCTGAATAATATCCATTAGATTTAGTAACATAAGGGTCATTTACCTTAGCAAGAACTATTTTGTTGGAATAATAGGACCAGAAGCCAGATTGGAGTGGGATGTGATAAATGAAGAAATGGAATCAGTGAGTCTCAATTTCTCTCTCAGACAGTTTGACTTTGACTTGAGAGTGAATATGAATTGTTCTGTTTGTTTTTTTGGGGGGGGGCTTGTGGATTTTTGTTTGTTTAGGTGACAGATTTAAGGTGTTTCAAAGACAATGGGAAATATCCCTTTGAAAGAGAGGTTGAATATATTAGAGTTAGCTGTAAGAATTAACACATATACCTTTTTTTTCCCCAATCGGGAACTGAACACTAGATATCACTGTTTATAATTATGGGCTATAGACACTTAATTGGTGTAGCTTGAGAATTTCTGTGAGTCTTTTACTCCCCAGATACATGCCTCATGCTCTACTAATGTTTGAAAAGTCTTGGTAGAAATCTATTTGAAAGCATATATTCCTGGGAAGAGTAATATGTTAAGAAGGCAGTTCTCAGCTGTGCCGAAGTTTAGAATTACCTAAGGAGCTTTAAAATAAAAATGCTCAAGGGGCCGGCCTGGTGGTGTAATGGTTAAGTTCGCGCAGTCTGCCTTGGTGGCCTGGGGTTCGCAGGTTCAGGTCCTGGCTGCGGACCTATGCACTGCTCATCAAGTCATGCTGTGGTGGCAAACCATGTACAAAAATAGGGGAAGATGGGCGCAGCTGTTAGCTCAGGGCTAATCTTCCTTAGCAAAAAGAGGAAGATTGGCAGCAGATGTTAGCTCAGAGCTAATCTTCTTCACCAAAAAAAAGAAAAAGAAAAATGCTCAAGACTTACCTTAAGAGATTTCATTCCATTGTTCTAAGGTGGGGCCTTGGCATATGCGTTCTTTCAAAGCTCCCCTTTTAAAAAGATGATTCTAATGTGCCATTAGTATTGAAAAACTATGGACATCATTGTATTAACACTGCATTGACTCATGACATTTGGTTTAGATGAAGTGTGGAGAGGCCAGAATATTTATTTAGAAAATAGTGGTTATTAACAGGGCAGTGGTGGGTGGAGATTTTGCACCTCAGGGGATATTTGGCAAGAATCGGGAAACATTTGTGGTTGTCACAATGAATTGGGTGGGGGCTGCTACTGACATGTATTGGGCAGAGGCCGGGGATACTGCTAAAGATCCTACAATGCACTGGACAGCCCCCCACAACAGAGAATTATCTGGCCCAAAATGACAATAATGCCATTGTTGAGAAACCCGGCTATAAAGGATGGCAAACTAGGTAGTATCTTTTAGTGAAATCTCAGTGGGTGGGGGTTGTGGTTTGGTAAGGGTGCTAATGAATGAGGAGGATCTATTCTATGTAACAACTTAGCCTAAAACTAAGCCTTGCTTGTAACCAGCAACAAAAGAGCCTCAAATAAAGATGGAGCTTGCTGACAGAAGAAACAGCTTTCATAGCTGAAAAGTGTTTGCCTCTGGGAAACAGGGACCAGAGATGGAGAGAAGAGAGATGGAGAGAAGAGAGACAAGGCACAGGACTTTTTAACTGTTAGCCTTTCAAAACTATTTGATTTCTTAATGAACTTTAATTATTTAGACTTTTTCAAAACGAACCTAATGGAGATTAGAATTTTAAATTGAGTCCATTTTAAAAAATTATTTCTTTAATTACTGTTTTAATACAAGCAACTTAAAAATTAAAACATGTGGTGTTCTAGATGTAAAGAATGGTAATAGAGGAGTGGGATACATAGATAGATTTAAAAGGAAAGGCAGGTTCTTAAAGGACAAGACGTTTGAAGTTAAGTTTTTGTTGTTTTAAGTGACTAATGGCTAGTATCTTTAAATGTAGGTACTATGAAAGTATTCAACAACCAAAAAAGTACTGGATGCTTGTTTTTTAAGATAGGTTTCTTAAAATAAAATAGACCTTTTATACATAAGGTTATCATAGCCCATTTCCGAGTGATAAGAATATCATTTTTTTCTTTTTCTTAGATTAATATTGATAGTACGCTTTCTCTGAATAATATTATGGCCCTGTGTTCCACTTGTAAAATATTTCCCTGTTTCAATGTGAAGCAAATTTATTACTCCCGAATAGATTTTCACAGTCCTCTTATGTTCACTCTGCATAAAATTCCAGATAAATGTTTGATACTTTGCTCTTCTTACTACAAATTTCATTTGGCATCTTTTCTCATCCAGATTTCAAATGTCATCTGACATATATTTTAGTAGAGTGCTTCAGTATCTTCCACAACCACTTAATTTTTATACAGGATAAATAGTTGGAGACACATTGAGTACTTTTCTCACTATACAAAAATGCCCATGTGAGGGAAAGTGGTGGCTGAAACCCAGCTTGTGTCCACTCGCTGTGTAGTCTGCTAGGAAGAAAGGGCACATATTGTAATTCACACAAAGTTTCTATATGTATTAGTGGTGACCAAGGTTGGAGAGGAAAATAACAACAACAATAGGGGAAGGTCGTAGAATATGTGATCAATTTCAACTAAGATTTTTGGAGCACCCACTGAGTGTTAGGCACTGAGATCACAGAAATGAGGAAATCAATGGGCCTACAATGAGCACGGTGACCATAGGCCTGTTTACACAGAACTACCCCAGTTTGTATGTGTTTTCCCATTGTCCCATCTGGTTAGTGTCCCCTTTCATTCTCAAATGTGTACCAGTTTGGACAGCAAATTATGTAGTCACCCTAAAAAGAAGGAAAAATTCATTCTAGTCTGAGTGGCAAGGTCATGGGTAAGTGAAAGAGCATGATCTCCTCTGGTTCGGCATGACAGGAGGGTTGGTGGGGGAAATGGCACGAGGTAGATATATGACTGAAAAGATAGGGAGTCTGAGGTGGTGAAGGGCCTTATACACCACTTTTAAGGAGTTTTTATTTGTCTTGAAGGCAGTGGGGACTGATGGTGGTTTGGGAGCAGGGAAATGATAAGATCAGATCTGTTTAACGTTGACAAGAACAAAAGAGCAAAAGTACATTTCTCTACCATCGCCGCCCCCCCGCCCCAGTAGACACATACAAACACACAGGGCTGGGGAGAAGGAGAGGAGAATCTTGTCCTTTCTGAGTGTAAACACTTACAACTGAGCTCCATTTAATCTTAAATCCACTATAACTCCTTAGAATGAAGGACCGACCCTCCCCATTCCATCTCTAAAACACACTGCTGTCGTTGGTATGCGGAATCTCTAACAGCTTACAGCTGGCAAGCTACTCTAGCGCAACATACATTTTTGCTCCTGTGAGTTGAATTGTATATTTTAAGAGATGATGTGTTTGTTCTTAAGCCTGTTAATTCTAGTTGTACTTGTTATTGCAATTATGTAATTGAAAAAAATTATGTAAATTGATGAACTAAGAAGGTAAACAGTTTTTTCTGTGAAAATTTTGTGGAATGCTTTTGAAAAACTGAAAGATAACTAGCTAAAAATATTCAGATAAATGAGGTGTGGATGAGACAACTGTAAAAAAAAAAAAAAAAAAGAAAGAAAAAAACAAAGAAAGAAAGAAGGAGAGCCAGCCCTGATGGTCTAGTGGTTAAAGTTCAGTGCGCTCCCCTTCGACAGCCTGGGTTCAGTTCCCCGGGGGGGAATCAGACCACTTGTCTGTCAGTAGCCACGCTGTGGTGGTGGCTTACACAGAAAAACTAGAAGGACTTACCACTACAGTATACAACTATGTACTGGGGCTTTGGGAGAGGGGGAAAAAAAAAGAGGATTGGCGACAGATGTTAGCTCAGGATGAATCTTTCCCAGCAAAAAAAAAAAAAGAAAGAAAAGAAAGAAAGAAAATAGCATAAACATCCAGAAGGTTCTGTGCTCAGTTTGCTTTACCCCAAATTGTGAGACTGAAGCCATAGTAATATGCTCTACTAAAGAGACAGGTTGAGTCTGACACCTGCAATCAGGGCTATTACTTGGTTGGGCTTGCAGTAGTCTAGGGTCATTCTCCAGAATTCATCCAGTTTTTGCAGGGGGCAGAGAGGTGAATTAAATGGAGATATGATAGGGACCATGTATTAGGGTTCTCCAGAGAAACAGAACCAATAGGGTATATATAAAAAGAAATTTATTACAAGGAACTGGCTCCTGCAGTTATAGAGACTGAGAAGTCCAAAGATCTATGGTCAGTAAGCTGGAGACCCAGGAGAGCCTATGGTATAGTTTCAGTCCCAGTCTAAAGACTTGAGAACCAGGAGAGCTGATGGTATAAGTTCCGGTCCACGTCAGAGTCCAAAGGCAGAAGACTGATGTCCCCGCTTGAAGACAAGAGGAGAAAGCAAATTCTCCCTTACTCAGCCTTTTTGTTCTATTCAGGCCTTCAACAGAGTGGATGAGGCCCACCCACCTTGGGGAGGACAGTCTGCTCAGTCTACCAATTCAAATATTAATCTCATCCAGAAACTCTCTCACAGACACACCCAAAGTGTTTAACCAAATGTCCAGGCACCCTGTGGCCCAGTCAAGTTGACACAGAAAATTAACCATCACAGACCTCCACCCAGGCATTCTTGTGATCCTTAAGAGTGGCGCTAATCTCTGCCATGCACACCCAAAATATGATACATTGTTTTTGGTTTATTTTGTCTGAAGCAGGCTGGGTATCAATTTCCAAGACTTCTACTTGGCCTTCCCCACTGTAACAGCTCTTACTTCAGGAGCTAAAACCCAAAGTGGGGATTACTCCAACTGCCAAGTATGTTACTCACAGTTGTAACCTTCAGGGACTGAGGAAATGACCACTAGGTGTTTCCATGGACCCAGTGTACCTACTCTGAGCCAGGATTTGGCCATTTATTGCCTGGCTTCTGTATGTTCCTACTCTTAATGAGGAGACCAAGATGATAATCTGGGTCTCTAAGTATCAATGTCAACTCAGATCCTGTGTCTAATTTTTCCTGAAATGTCTAGATATTCCCCCTTTCTCAGTGTGCAGTCACCTGAGAAAATGGTGTAGGTCCCTTTGAGGAAGGACTAGAAGAATTATTACAGTATATACTTGCCATAGAGTTGTGGGGTCCTTTCCTCCAGGACTTGGCCACCTTTATAGTCAGTAGGTTCTGGGTCTGAAAATTGACTCAGATCTGGAAACTGGACAAGAGATCGTGACACTTTTTATTGTAGTGACCACCCTCATCCACTCTTGCTTTCTTTGATTACGTATATTAGGTAGTACCTTTATTCCCTGCCCATTTATTTTTCCCCTAGGAGCACTGGGTTCTATAAAACATCTCCACAACTCTTTCTAGGTCAAGCTCCCTTGGCTATCACTCTGATTTTGCCAGTCATTCTGATAGTTGTGACTACTCTGACTTCTGGCATTAAGTTCTGCCTCCTGGATCTACTATGCTTCTGGGCCCCATCATTCCCATTGCTATTAATAAGCCAAGCTCTGTGATAGCATCTCCTACTGTGAGCCCTGGCCCTCAGAGGTGAACTGTCACTGAACTTCGTGCTGAGGGTGGTGTCTCTTTTACCAGGATGTCTCTCTTACTGAGGGCCTTGGTGAATGATGTATCCTCTGGCCCCTCCCATAATCTTCCCTAAGGGCTTCTGGCCTCACATAATATATGCACTCCAGCCTGCCCACTCCCCTTGAGGTTTTTAATCCCGCCCTCCACTGACTGCCATGGCAATTTAAGCATTTCAAGATCTCTCAGCACAGGCTATTACTTTCTCCAGACTTCTAGGAACCATCCTAACGGGGAGTTTGCGCCTGGGGCCTGCCATGGTGTTACATCCCATATCTCAAGAGTGCCTCCAAGTCAATAAGCTCACCATTATCCAATCTTATATGCTAGGTCTCTTGACTAGGCACCCTCAAAATCCAGTCCTAAAAACTTCCCTTTTTCCTGCCAATATATGTTGACTCATTCTGGCAGCTTCTTTGGGGTATAGATCAGGCCTAGCACATTCCCATGTAGATTATGCTGTGACTTAACCCTAGTTATTGGCGTGACTGCCATGAGAGGAGGTGGGATAAGTTTCTGAGAGGGCTCTCTGTTGCTTTATTCAGAAGCACTCGCTGCAGTGGCTTTCTGTGTGGGAGGAGTGTTAGCTTTTAGTAAGAAAGGTGGGCAACCTTTGTAGGCTCTCAGTGTTCAGAGGGGTCTCAGGAGCCAGAATCTTTGCGGGCATCCATCCAGCTGTCCCCATCCCATGCGTCGGTGTCCCAAGTTTTCCAACAAGTTACCTATCTTTGGCTTCAATTTTTTTTTTTTTTTTGTGAGGGAGATCGGCCCTGAGCTAACATCCGTGCTAATCCTCGTTTTTGCTGGGGAAGACCGCTCTGAGCTAACATCTATTGCCAATCCTCCTCCTTTTTTTCCCTTCCTCAAAGCCCCAGTAGATAGTTGTATGTCATAGTTGCACATCCTTCTAGTTGCTGTATGTGGGACGCGGCCTCAGCATGGCCGGAGAAGCGGTGCATCGGTGCGCGCCCTGGATCCGAACCCGGGCCGCCCGTAGCGGAGCACGCACACTTAACCACTAAGCCACCAGGCCGGCCTGGCTGCAATTGTTTTTGAAGCTTCTTGATAATGAAGTTCTGAGTCTGGTAGTCAAGCTTTTTCAGTTTCCCAGGGCAGGAGTGAAGGGCGTCTATGGCAGCTGCTCAGCAAGCCGTCTGGCCTGCTTTAGTAGCTTCACAGCTAGTGAAGTAGAGAGTTTCCACTTGTTTGTTAACTGCTCTCAGGTTTAACCGTCTAACCTAATGGCCAGCCAATCATAGCTTGTATCCATTGTTCATACACGTACACACACTTTTGAACTGCCTGTATTTTGCCCCACATAGGGCATTCCTCTGCATCAGAATAATCTCCCAAGTCACAATTGGTGAAAGTTTTAGTAACCGGGCCCCCACATTCTACCAGGGACTATCCATGCCCCAAATGCCACACGTGATGAGGTTCATTGACAGTGGGACAGTTCTGATCTAGTTCTCCAAACCCTATCTCACTTCCTGCTTTCTCAGCATATTCCATTTTCCTCATTGTCTAAATTTGTCTCTGGTCAGGAACCAAGAATTATTCCAACAGTACCTGGTTTTTCTGGCAAAAGTAAGGAATGTTCACGTTATAATTTGAAAACTCTGACTTCTACTACATGAAAATCAAATTGAACAGAAACCTGGCACATAGTAGGCGTTCAATAAATAGTTGTCCCTTGTGACTATGATAAAAAACACTGAATTATATACTTTAAAAGAGTGAAGTTTATGGTAAGTGAGTTATATCTCAATTAAAAAAAAGTTGTTGAATGAATGAAATAGTTGTATTTTGAGTGTAGAAGTATGGGAATTCATGTTGCAATTTTAAAATGCTGTTTTCTGATGCTCAGAATAAAACAACAACAACAACCAAAGATATAGAATAAAAACAAAGGAAATTTAAATCAAATACCTAATAGCACCATTAGTTGTCAAGAGACATTAAAGATATTTGGGATACGTCATTGAACTTTGAGATTTGGGCAAGCATATAATAGAAATTTTCTTGCTGCTTTTTTGGAGGCAAAATAATAACTAGATTAGCTCTGCTGCTTTATGGCATTTAAAAATGTTTTTATTCTTTTAAGCACCACACTTACGTTTAATGACATGAATTGATGATGCCTCATATGTTGCATATTATTTCCTTGGGTCAATTTCTTAATGCAGTGATAGCCATGGGCTTTCTCATAACTGTAAAAATGTGCAATGTTTGATCAAACTCACATGAATGTGTTATTTTAACATATTTCCTCCTTTCTGAGTAAATGGATATTTGTTGGACAGGGTGGTAGGAATCTTATCAGTTAGTTTAAAATAAAAACCCTTTGTATTTGGTTTATTTCTTCTCCTCACCATATAATTAACAGGAGAGGGCAGTCATAGACTACTTTCAGGAATTCTATAGCTTATATATATTTCAGAGGCAAAATCCTGTAATTCTACTTTAAAAACACTTCCTTCAGTAACATGTGCTACATGCTGTTTGAACTCATTGCTGACGAACCATTTATCCCTCTGATATGTCCCTTAGAGCATGAAGGGTCCTTAGTAATTGTCTAACCTCCTCATTTTACAGATAAGAAAATGAAAACCTGAAGAGCTTACATGATGTATCCAAGATTACCTAGCCACTTGATGGCAGAGTCTGTTTAATTTTGTCCTTAGCCCCGCCACTCCACCCCAACCAACCATTTCTTTAATATATCTGTGAAATGGACACGTTATAAACTTCGTAGTGGATTCAGAAGAGATCTGAAGAAATTTAGGCTTGAATAAGGTCAGGTTTACCCCCTCAGAATTACTTAATACAAAAACAATTCAAAAATCATTAATTTACATTTATTCACAGATAAATATGATACATTCTCCTGATTCCATTACCTAGTTTTAATTAACTATTTTTCTATTAATATGTTAATATTTATATACATCTGAATTCTTTACAAAGAGGACTTGAGACAACCCAGAAATATATAAGCATAAAACTCTTAGGTTTGCCTTGTACGATAGTATTAAGTTTGGATGACCTATAAAAATAATTACTTACAGGGCCGGCCCCGTGGCATAGCAGTTAAGTGCGTGTGCTCTGCTGCTGGCGGCCCAGGTTCGGATCCCGGGCGCGCACTGACGCACAGCTTGTCAGGCCATGCTGTGGTGGCGTCCCATATAAGGTGGAGGGAGATGGGCACGGATGTTAGCCCAAGGCCAGTCTTCCTCAGCAAAAAAAAAAAGGAGGATTGGCATGGATGTTAGCTCAGGGCTGATCTTCCTCACAAAATAAAAAATATTACTTACAGCACATTATAGAGACATCTATATGTCTGTTAAAATTATTCTTAGCAAGAACTTTGATACGCTTTTAAAATTTCTGGCAAAAATTGTATTTGTTATTATTTAGCTCTAAATAATATGGTGTAGTTCCTGTTCTAGTGCTGCAATATGAGGAAACTGTAAAGATCAGAAGCATAGGAGACACATTTTTATTGACTGTTTCTCTCAGGGAAGAGACGAGCTCCCTCAACCTTGTTTTTCCCACCCAAGTTTATGCTCTCTGCCTCTAGGATATGAGTTGGAAAATTGTTCTTACTAGCAGCTTCAGCAACAACAGCAGGTGCAGTCAGTAAGTTTACCAATATATTTGTTCTATCACCAGAATACCTCTGTCATCAGTAATCATTTTTTTATAATAGGCTACTGAAAAACCAGAGAATCACCAAATACACACACACACACACACATACACACCCCCATATAAAGATATAAATGAGAATCTGTAGGGGATGCTGTACAGTGACACCCAGATTCCAGCCTCTTAAGGACTGAGACATTTGTGCCCACATCTGCCTAGAGTGTGGGCTGCTGACTGCTCATAGCTACATTCTTCTCTGGAAATTATCTTGAGTTAAAGAAGCTACCACCTTCAAATTTACACCCCTTGTGTCCATGTTGGGATACAAAGGTTCGGTACCCTTGCCTTAATTCAGAGCTTCTCTGAAGGGGCTTCAGAGCTCCCATGGGTCACTGAGGCCTCTGTTCCGACTACACCACAGTTCAACTTCTCCCTCTATCCAATCCTACTTCTCTTAACTCTCACACAATTTGTTCCAAAGAGTATCCTCCTGCCCCCTAACAAACCTCCTACATGCGGATCTCAGAATCTCAGAGTGTCTGCTGGATCCCAGCTTATATGTGTATATGGAAATAGGGGAGAGAAAGGAAGAAATTTGAAAGAGCTCATTAATTTTGGCTATCACATGTGGCATAATCATGGAGAAAGGACAAGAAAACAAGGCTTAAATGTCAAATTCATCTTCTTGGAAAATACCACCAATCCTATTTTATCTGTTTTCCTCTCACTTCTTCCATTTACCCCTAAATTTTAGAGTACCTCATCATTTACTCTCTTTTCTCTATATGAGTCCATAAGCAATCTTTGCATTCAAGTTAGTCCTATGAAATTAATTAGCACTTATACACAAATGGATTCCTGAATCTTTAGCTCCATCTCTAACCTCTTTTCTGAGATCTAGATGAGAATTTCCAAACGTCTTTTTGACCTCTCAACTTGACTTTTCTGCAGAAACTTCAAATTTATTGTGTCCAAAACTAAACTCATAAAGGTAATGAGTTTATGGGGGAACAACACCACTCCCCATAGAGTCTCTATCTCTTTTTAATACAGTCACTGTATTCCCAGTTCCCCCAAATAAATGACCTTAGTCATTGTTTTTCTTCCTTCATATCATACTAACAGTTGATCACTAAGTCTTGAAAGTTCTAATCAGAAATGTGTCTAAAATCTATTTTTTCCTCTGCTTTATTCAGGCCCTCACTTTTTTCCTTTTTTCGCGCAAAAGCCCACCTACATATCCAGTTTTATTTCTCTAACCATCTTCCCATTTTCTCTTTCAACATGGCACCTCTTCATCATCTAACTCACCCTGTGTCACTTACCTGTTGGCCTATAAAAGAAACCACCCACTGGTGTTTGCAGAAACCGGTCTGGTCCCCACTTCTCTGTTTCTGTCCATTTCTTATACATACCCTGAGTCCTCATTCCATCTCTTCAGATTACTAAAAACTTGACTTTTATATGTAAGTTCTGGCTCTTAAATCTTGAATCTTGGGATTCTGACCTGGCTTTCTCTATTCTGGACCTCTGCTGGTAATGCGGTCACCGTAGCCATTCTAATGCCCAATGGTCTGCAGCCCAGGCAGCCTAACACCCAATCCCTATGTGGGGACAATGGACATTTTGCTGCAACTGTTCATTCTAGGAACATACTTTTCTTAAAGATATATGCAAAAATACAATTCAAACAGCAGTTTTTTCAACAAATATTTTTTGAGTGTACCTTATATGCTAGATGTTGTTCTGGCTACTAATGACATAGCTGTCAACAAAAATCCTTACTTTCTAATGGGATAAGTGCATCTGTTAAAGGCCAGAGATAAGGGAGGGGACTGCTGACCACAATATTTATGCTTACCTACCTGGCAGAACTCGTTTGTTAAAGAGAGAAACTGCTTGTCCTGCAGGTACCAGCATCTCCTGCCACAGCTGTTTCAGGGATCTGCAAGCCATCATTGCTTTATCTCCTCAAACATGTCTTGGGGTCAATAAGAAAAATTGCCTTTGTTGCTTAAGCAACTGCAAATCTATATGGAAGCCCAAGACTTATGATTGGCATGTTTAATAGGGTGATATTTACAATATTACACTGATACAACTTAGAGCTTCTTTGCAGCCTTCCTTGCCCTGGTCTTGAGGCTCATTACACAAGGGAGCCAGAGGCTATTACACGAAAGAAGCTACACCAAAAAGGACTTTGATGAGCTTTAGACTCCAAAGCTGACTTTCCTGACCTCTCTAGGAAGGTAATTGTCCTGCAAACATGGAGAGTGAAAAGCTTTTCCTAAACTCCTTTTACTTGCATTTAACATAGCAAAAGTGAGCCCTGATAGCTTCCCGGCTTTCAAAGCACCACTAACCACAATAGGAAACATTGTGTGGTGACCCAGTTCACATGTATGGATAATATTCAGCATATGTATTTTATACCTGAAGCAAACACAAAAAATTTACTCGTATTACTTGCAATGCATTTTGATATGCTCTATCCGCTACAATTGCATTTCTTTTTAATACTCTATTCACAACACACTAAACTGTGATCTAAGTTTTAAAAAAATTACTAGCCTAGAGTTTTCAAAAGGGGGGATTGAATGAGACAGAAAAAGGAGAGAGGTTAAGTCGGCTTCTCAAGGGGGTGGGCGGGGGTCGGGGGCAGTGCTTAGGGAGAGGATCTGAAGGATCAGTCTTCAAATTCTTGGTGTTGAGTAGAATTGATCAGAGGCAAAATATCTTTTATTGGAGAATGGGATTGTATTAATGTAGGTTATAAAAAGCAGACTGTATGAAGTCACTGAATTCAGGGGAAAGTATAAGGTCACCAAGACATTGTGAGAAATACAGATGAGGCAACTGCAGAATGTTTACATTCTTAAGCCGATAAGCATAGGATGAGCTAAAGCCACAGTGGAGTTTGACCAAAGGACAGGCTATCGCTGACATTACACTGTACAGGCCTCACGCCTGATGGCTTGAGCAATGGAATCCCTCCTTATCATAATGCTATTTTAATAAGAAAATGAAGTAACTGTTAAACAGTGGTAGAGCAACCTGTGATCTAGTTAGTGTCACCTTGAGGAAAAACTGGGGAGCAGTTAGGGAGAGGGATCTTGTGCAAGAAAGATGAGAACATAAAAATGATAAACTTGGGTTAGGCATAAAAATGTACAGACTTGCAGACTTCGAAGATACTTGGGTACCTTAGACCTGTTATAGATAACTGACAAGGTTGTGTTCACTATAGGTGATAGAGGTTTGTGTCTCCACACCGCCGTGTCAGTTTGTCCGATCCTACATCTTTGAGGTGACAAGTAGATTAGGCTGAGGTTTTCCTGGGTTGGATGAAATGTAGGTTTTTTTCTTCCTTACTTCCCAAAAGGGTAGGGGCTCACAAGGAAGATCAGATAGGTTGTAGAAAATGAAAAGACCTCATTGTCATTATATATCTGAGAAGAGTGAGTAACCCTATCCATATGATCTTTGCTCAGATGTTACCTTTCAGCAGGCCTATCCTGACCACTCTGCTTATAATTGTACCCCAACCACTCCTTATTCTCCTATTCTGCTTTCATTTTCTATATAGCTTTTCTTACAAATGAATAAGTGCGTATGTGTGTGTGTGTATGAATGGTATAATGAATCCCCATGTTCCCATCACTAAGCTTCAATAATTATCAATATTTTACCAATCTTATTTAATCTATACCCCCATTACTTTTTTTTCTGGTGTATTTTAAAGAAAGTCTCAGACATTATGACATTTCTTCCTTGCTGTGTGTTTTCCTTATTTTGTTTAATGTCTGCCTTACCCTACTAGAATGTGAGATAGATGAGGGCAGTGATTTCTATCTGCTGCACTCACAGTAACATTCCCAGCACCTAAAAAGGTTCCTGGCACGTAATAGGTGCTCAATAAATATTTTTTGAATGCATGAATATGGAATCTAAAAAAGTGACATTTTTAGTTTCTTGCTAACTATGCATAGATAAATGGTGAATTTTATTTAGATAACCTGGCAGTCCCCATTGAGGAATTATGTGGGGGTTTCTGGCCATCTTCTAGGCTATGTCTGAAGTGTCCAACCTACCCTAACAAAATAATTTAGCACTTCTGTTTTGGAGAGTGTAGATGTAGAATTTTGGTTCTTCTAGCAGCAACTGGGCTGAAACTAGCCCACATTTATGGCTTAAACCAAGAGGAGCTCAAGAGAGCACTGACTGGGAAGCTGGCCCAGACTGCGAGTCCACTAGTTGGCCATAATTGGCAATAACTGAGACAATTAGGCAGAAACAACAAGTGGAGATTATGCCTTTTAGTGTCTGGTAGTGAGCCAGGCAGAGCCCCTGTCAGGTCCTAAACTAGACAAAAATACCCTGCCCCATGATTCAAATGAGGAAATACAAACATGAGTCTTCATTGTGCCCTCATACTCATGTTGCTCTTAGAAATTTCACGTACTCCCTCTTCCAACACAATGCCCTACGCTATAGCACCACCTAGTTACTTACTTCTTTGGGATCAGAAAATCCTGGAAGACTTGCTTCATTCACCCTGACTCCCAGCCCCTCTGAGAAACTATCACCCTAGATTTCATAAGATATTTGCATCTTTCCAAAGATTATATCACAGTCTTGGTAGATGCACTCGCCAAAATGGCAGACTTCGTTCTCTTGACTGAATCTCCAATTCCCTTGGTCATTGTCATATGATTTAATAAGAAAAACTACCTAACACTGATATCCTACCATTGAGCCCTTTTTTCCTCATGCCTTCCAGCAGTCACTGCTCAGAGTTATCCATCTCCATATCCACTTGTCCATCACCCACCATCTTAGACCAATTACTGCACCAACCATGTTCTAGAAGATCATTTCCATTGTTACATAGTATAGAGATGCAAGTCATAATCCATCACAGTGGAATTTTCCAGGAGTGTATAGCTCTACCCATTGAGCTCATCACAGCATTCATTGCCATCACAGCTTCCATCCTTGCTGTCCTGTTTCCTGCCCCTCTAAGAACAAACCTCTGATTGATAGCTGGAGGAGCTGCCCAAGAAAACCTACATGATGCCCTCTGTTCTTGTACACTTGGGGTTTTAGCTTAGCCAGTACGTTCTTTTTTCTTAAGGTAAAGGCGTTAGCTTTTTTTAGGGCATTGCCCCTCTTCCATTGTCAAGCCACGTTGCTAGATTGGGACTGATCCCACCAGCTTGGATCCAGGAGTGATTATTTGATCCAGTCAGAGAACCACATTAGCCTCGCCACAGTGCTTGGGTCATGGATAACTACACAATAGAAGACAGGAATATCAAAGGCACAAAACTCATTTCTGAGCTATATGTTGGAATGATTGGGGATAGGAAATCTCTCTTTACAACAGATTTAAACTTAATAGTAAAAATCTTGAGGGCCGGCCCGTGGCTTAGTGGTTGGGTGCGCGCGCTCCGCTGCTGGCAGCTCGGGTTCAGATCCCGGGCGCGCACCAACGCACCGCTTCTCCGGCCATGCTGAGGCTGCGTCCCACAGACAGCAACTAGAAGGATGTGCAACTATGACATACAGCTATCTACTGGGGCTTTTGGGGAAAAATAAATAAATAAATAAAATTATAAAAAAAAAAAATCTTGAGCTGCTGGTAGCAGTTTTGCTACCATATGTGGAGATCCTGTCTAAGGAGATCCTGAGACTGAAGTTAATGCAGAGGAAAATAGAATCAAGATATGGCTAGATAATATTAATTGAGCTTACTATGTGTTAATTAACCACACAATTAATCATTTAGTCCTACAATAACCCTTAGAGGCAGGGTTGACATTTATCATCCCCAATCTAAAGATGAGGTAAATAAGGCTAAATGTCTTGCCCAAAGTTTCAAAGTTAATGTTAAAGCTGAGAGTTGAAACTATGCGGTCTGGATCTAGAACCTGTGTTCATTACCACTATTGTACACTGCCTCAATATGTGCTTTTGCTAATATACACAGACTTCAGAGACAGAGAGAAAGATTGAGAGAGAGAGAGAGACTGAGACCCAATGATTTGTCTTTGATTCCCTGGATCTAGTCATGCCTGAAATCATGAACTTCTTGATTTTTTTCAATTAACCAAACAAATTTCTCTCCCCTTCCTGTCTTTTTTCAGAAGCAGATTTGACTCTTAAAACAGGAAAAACTGAATAATATACTCTAATATGCGAGAAACAATATAAAGTATGTAGAAATCTATATACCAAACGTCAAGGCAGACAGACCACATGGGAAACACCGGATGGCTCGTCCTATATTATAGGCATTAGCACTTGTACCTGTTTGAGAACAGTTCATAAAGTTCTTCAAGATCAGTCACTGAATTGGTATTATTCATTCATTGAATTTGGTGCTCCTGTCTGTATTTACCGCTGCTCGTTTCCGCTGTCTTTTATTCCTTCGTGCCAAGCCTGGCTGACATACACACTGCTCTTCGTCCAGGCCCTACGTCTTCAGGTGGGGAAACAGAGTACATAGTGAAAGCAGTGCCCTGGCAATCTGGTGTGCTGCAACCCAGCCTCTCATAGCAAGCCCCTAAATGCATGCCAGCTGTTTCTTAGGTCATTCCAAAGAAACTTAGACTGAGTCCTGTTTGGCAGGGAAGACCTGAGTAAGAGGTAGTGTCCGTCTCGATTCCGTAGCCTTAAGTCATCCCAACACACCCACATACCGTGAACCTAACGGTTCATGATCTGTCTCTGCTCGCTTGTTCCCTTTCTGTGCCTGCTTTGATCCTGTCCTTAATTGATTCCCGATTGTTAGAGACACCTCTTATTTATCATCCCACATCTATAGGCTAATATTTCTTAATTAGTATTACAAAAAACACTAGTATTACACTAACTAGAAAGGAAAATATTGGCAAATATTGACATAGTGGACAATATTAAAATTAAGAACTTCTGTTCATTGCAAGATACCATTAAGACAGTGAAAAGGCAAGCAACCGACAGGAAAAGACGTTTGCAATGTGTATAACAAAGAAACCCTACAAATTAATGACAGATAACAATAGAAGAATGGATAAGAAACGAATAGGTATATCATAAAATACGATATACAAATGATAGATAAATATATTAAAAGATACTCAACATCATTAGTCAACAGAGAAATGAAAGTTAAACAACGGGGGCCGGCCTGGTGGTGCAAGTGGTTAAGTGCGCGCGCTCCGCTGCGGCAGCCTGGGGTTCGGCGGTTCAGATCTTGGGTGCGCACCGATGCACCGCTTGGCAACCCATGCTGTGGCGGCGTCCCATATAAAGTGGAGGAAGATGGGCATGGATGTTAGCTCACGGCCAGTCTTCCACAGCAAAAAGAGGAGGATTGGCAGATGTTAGCTCAGGGCCCATCTTCCTCACAAAAAAAAATAAATGAATAAAAGAAAGTTAAACTACAGTGATTAAACGTTACCCAGTGATCAGGATGGTTTAAGTTAAAAATATCAATATCAAAAGTTGATGTGTATTTGGATACTAACTGTTGATGTTGATCTGCAACTCTCATATGCATTTGGTAGGAGTATAATTGATACAACAACTTTGGAAAAATGATATTATCTACTAAATCATATACACACTCAGTGAACAGCAATTTCAGTCTCAGGTATACACCCAACAGAAATACAGACATGCACATCAAAACTGCACTGGAAATTCATAACAGTATTGTTTATTACGGCTACAAACTGGAAACAACCCAGATAGATATAGAATGGATAAATGAAAAGAAAATGGGGTATATACATATGGTGGAACACTATTCAGCCTTAATAAAGAAGGAAATCTTGCAATATGTGACAACATGGATGGAACTTGGGGACATTATGCTAAGTGAAATAAACCAGATACAGAAAGACAAGTATTACATGATTCTACTTACATGACATATCGAAAATAGTTAAATGCATCAAGTCAAAAACTGGAATGATGGTTTACCAGAGACTGGCTGGAGAGGGAAATGGGGAATTATTAATCAACAGGCATCAAGTTTCAGATAAGTAAGGTGAATAAGCTCTGGAGATCTGCTGTATAACATTGTATCTTTAGTCAATTATAGTGTATTGTACATTTAAAGTTTGTTAAGAAGATAGATTTGTGTTAAGTATTATCACCACAGTAAAATAATAATTAAAACAATAAATAAATAATGAGTGGCATATTCATGAAATAGAGTACCATTCAGCAGTGAAAGTGAACATAATCTATAGCTACATACACAGTAGGGATGAATCTCAGAAATATAATATTGACTGAAAGAAACCAGACGTCCAATAATACAGCTGCATGATTCCACTAATATAAACATCAGAAACTAAATTGTAGAAGTTAGAATAGTGGATACCTTTGAGGAAGAGAGCGGATAGCTCCATCTTGCTCCAGAACACCTCTGGTAACATACAAATTGTCATGGCTAACTGCTTGGTAATTCCACTCTCTACCACAAGTCCTGCTCCAAACCACTGGTAGGTTCTCTAATCTGTCTACCTGATCCACCAACGGAAGTGGTGGTGGAACTATGCTCTAATAGTTGACAACTCAATTTTCCCAAATGCCCCAGGTATATGAGTGTCTATCTGTTCATACTGTTCCCTCTTCCTATCATAGAATTCCCCCCTCCCTCTCAGCTGAGAAACTAATACTCTTGATTCAAAACATAGATAGCACCACCTGAGGCAAGAGACAGAGGCAGAAAGTTTTTGTAGTCAGACCCGTCTTTGACTCTTGACTTGCTACTTTGAAGCTGTATGCCCTTGGTCATAACTATTTAGCCTCAGTTTCTCATCTATGAAATGAGAATAATGATGTCTAGCTCACAGGCTGTTTGAGGGAAATATGTAAGATGATATGATAAGAATTCGTTGCACGTTATTTTTCTTGGCTTTCTTTTTCCCTTACAGTATTACTTGCTTTCTGCTATGCACTCCTCTGGCACCTCTGTGAAATAATTTTGGAGCCATTCATAAAAAAGAATTATCTAGTATAGACATACTTGGTTTTAAGAGCCAGGGTTACAAAAATGAGTTAGATATGATTGGCAGACAAAGAAATTACTACTTTGGCCAACAATGGCAAGTTATTGAATAAGAAAATGATCTAATGGAATAATTTTGGGAAAAATAATAAGGCCATTATGTACAGAAGAGACTGGAGATTTTAGAGAGAGAGATCAATTAGGAATCTATGGTAGTCATGCTGATCTAAAGGCATCAGTACCTAGCCCACGAGGATGTGTCAATGGAAAGAGGAAAAACAGAATAATACATGAGACACTAAGAAGGAAGAAGCATTAGAAAATTTTTTCTAATGGATATTCTATGTAAAAAGATAATATAATGGGAAGCTATTTTGATGCCACACAGTTAGAAATAGTATTTGTTTATTCTGAAAACAAAGACCCAATATTTTATCAGGCTAACTGTATGTGCTTCCAACTGGGTTAAAGATTTTCAAACATTCAAAAAAGAAAACAAACCCCCACACTATAATAAAATAAAATTCATCAAATGGATTTCTAGATAATAACATTAAACATGAGTTTTATGAAACATCCTGATTGTAATTTTTAAAAGATGATGAGAATTCAGTCACTGTCCTGTCAGAATAAGGAAATCTATCTTGGAAGGAAGAAAATAAAATATGCTGGAAAACATCAAATGGCAATTGTTACTACAAAGCAGGAAGGCTAAAAATGTTTCAATTATTAGGGACCTATTTTGATGCTCCACGGCTTGTGAAGGAATTACTGACTCTGTAATGGGACATAAATCTGGAAAATATACACAAGATGAAATTTGTTGCTATTGTTATGAGCTGTTTAAATGACAAAGTTTTACTTTGACATTTGAATAAAACATCTAATATACCATTTGCTTAATATATACTTTGTTGCATACTAACTACTGTATTAAACTTTTACTGTAGCAATGGAATATAAGGTATAAAGACATTTTTGCACAATGGGAGTGAACAAATGAGTCCCTGAAGGTGAAATATGAACTGCTTGGAAAAAGAAGAATAGAACATATTCGCAGAATGCCCTAAGGTGGTCTGGGAATATTTACCCCCAAATAATATTTCATCAAGCAGGTCACATAATAGTGCTGCTGATGTTAAGCACTGAACTAAGATTCCTAAATAGAGACTAAATGTTTGTGATATAGAAAATAAATTACATATTTACAATAGTAGATAAATAGCCAGTATTGAAAAAATGCTTTTGGAAGAATCTTGGCTTGCCAAAGATCAAAACTGATTCGAGAGTTTTCATCAGTGGCAGATATGTGGGAGTTTGTTTTGAAGTAACAGAGTAATCATAATGGGGAAGATGCATTCAGGAGAAAGAAAAAACAAAAAAAACTTCCAAGGTAAAATCACGGAACATCACAATAACTATGAACAAATGTCCTAAGTATTAAATTCCTGGATATAGCTCATCTGGAAGAAGAGTATTGGACCTTGTTTTTATGCTTACACAAATGTTTGGAGTATAACTTCATCCAGAACAATATTAGCACCTTGAACAGTTGTTATTTGTAACCTCATGGAGTTTGCTTCTGAGTTTCCGTGGACACTTAGGAGTAACCTAAAAACAAGCACCATTCCTGAACAGTTAAGATTATCATATTTGGGGAAGGTACACCCAAACCCAGTCTGGGAATGGTGGAAGGATGCGGGAAACGAAGCAAGAAGTTAGTAACCCTACTTAGAAGAGAGTTCATGAAGAATTACGGACAAACTTGGGATTCCCTATATGCAGAACATAGGTTGGACTAGGTGATTTCTTATTTCACTCAAGTCTAAAATTCTATGATTTTAAGTGTCAGAGAAAAGATACGAATCTTTCCTTGTAGTGAAAACTGTGATTCTTTGTATTAGTTAAGTTGTAATGCTAGCTGCTCCAACAGATAAACACCAAATTTTAGTAGCTTAATGTATTAAGTTTATTTCTTGCTCTCACAACAGTCCCATGTAGGTGGCCCTGGTTGGGAGGCCTTCCAAGTATTTTTTCAAGGACCTAGGCTGTGCCCTATTCTAGGTCCTCCAAGACCTCTCCAATCAGGTAGCAGATTAAAGACCCTACGAGGGAAGTTTTTATGAGTCAGGCTGGAGGTGGCGCATGTCCTTTATGCCCATATTCCATTGGCTAGAATTCAGTCTTATCACACGTTCAGTTGCAACAGATGCTGGGCAATACTGTCTGTGTGCTCAGGAAGAGATATGGGTTTGTGGGCATCTAGACAGTATCTGCCAAACTTGTTGAGATAGTCAGCCATTTCAAAGAATATTGGATTATGACCACAGTCAGGTAGGAAAATTTCATTAAAAAAAGCTCTAGTGAATTTCTCTTGGTCTCCACTGTTAACTCCTCTCTTAAATAACGTTTTTTATTTCCCCTCAAAACCACTGGCTGGTAATAAGATTAGAGGATTTCTCCTAAAACAAGTTTCACACGGTCCATCTGGTGGACAATGGTGAGGAGAATCTGCATATAGAGGTCTTGAGATGTAATGAAGGGGGCCGGCCTGGTGGCGTAATGGTTAAGTTCACAGGCTCCACTTTGGTGGCCCAGGGTTCACTGGTTCAGATCCCAGGCACGGACCTACACACTGCTCAACAAGCCATGCTGTGGCGGCGTCCCACATACAACATAGAGGAAGATTGGCACAGATGTTAGCTTGGGGGCAATCTTCCTCATCAAAAAAAAAAAAAAAAAGATGTAATGAAGATGTCAACAGGAAATGCCTTTTCCTTTTGCCTACTGCATTCTCAGATACTTACTTTATTTTACTTTGTCTAATCTGAGATGCAGAACTCAGTTCTTCCATACAAAAATCGACTCATACTAAAATATGAGTGAGAAATATAGACTTTATTTGAGCTATTGTAGGGGACAAGGAGGAACAGTTTGCATGCCACAGCTCATATTCTTGTAAGACACTGTTGATTTCCTAAGTTCTTTCTCAGATATTGTGCCAGAGGGGTTTTCTCTCTCTGGCCCTTCTCTCGTATATATATCCATCAACTTTGCTCACTTCCCTTTTCCCTTCTCACATATTCCCCAGAAACTCAAATTCCTCTGCTTCTATTATAGAGAGTTACTTTTCCCTTCCTCTTAAGATTTCATGCTAGCTAATACCCAGACTTTCAGGATCCCAGCTGTTATACTCAGCTTTAAGAAAAGTATTTTCCCAATAAAAATAGCTTTCTCTCAATAAAAGGAATTGTCACATGTGCTCCTAAGATAATAAAAATTTTTCCATCTTTACACTGAGTCTCTATTTTCTAAAAACTGAACTTGAACTGAGTATGTTTTGGCGTACCAAGGAGGACCAAAGAGTTATAATGTCTAGGGCTGAGCATGCCCTTGAATAAAAGATAAATTGTTGGTCAGAATTAACCTGTCCACCACCACTTAGAATTGCAGCATGGCTCTGGGATAGTTAACATAGAGGGATGCCCTTCAAAGATGTTAAGGTGTCAAAAGTGGTTTTAACAGTCTCTTGAATTTCTAAGTTTGTATTTGGGATGAACACTTGTGTTTTGGTCTGAGATGAGTGACCTGAGGGAAAGGAGAGGCAACATAACATAGATACCGGGCCTCAATTCAGTCCTTATTACAGGAATCCTCATTACATATGGTGCCATGTTGGGTGCCCTGGGTTTCTTTCAATCCTACTAGGTATAAAAGTTAACTGCTCGTTGGCCGAGAGTAACATTTATGAAGTTGGAGGATGCCCCAGGGTAGGGCTAACTCCTAGACACCTTGGTAATTAATCTTTTCAGACACAGCATCAACTTCAGAAAACAAGAAATTTGATATCCAAACATTGGAAGAACAGAGTTCATGAACGTTTATGCCTAAGCACGGACTCTGCTAAACTGTGGCTTGTTTATTTGGGAATGATAATCCTATCCCCAGGGTATGCTGTGACCCCCAGATGAAGGTGGAAACCAGTAGACGTAATCCCTGTTTCCTTATTGCATGTACATTCTGGGAGTAGTTGAGTTTTCCCAGAGCATTGTTAAATCCAGGTCACGGTGGATTAGAAACCAGATCTGTTAGGATCTAGGATAATGAGCCCAGAGCGGACATGCCTAAGTGTCACTCCAAAGTAGAAACCACTGAGAACAGATCACTGGAAGTCTTTATTTGTGGATCGTAGCATAGCCTGTCATATGGAAAATGCTGGATAATGTTAACTAATGCAGTAGACAAAGCTAGCTTGTAGTATTATACATTCTTATCCCCTTCCTGACACATGGAATACTACTGCTCGGCTTCCTTGCTGTTGAGTAGAGCTGTGCCACTAGATTTGGTGAATGAAATGTGAGCAAAAGTGATACACATCACTTTCAGGCAGAGATAGTGAAAAGCCCATTCATAACTCTTCATCTTTCTTTACCTACTGGTCATGGAGGAGGCCTCAAGTTGAGACGAAAGAGCCAACACATCAAAGTAAACTGGATCACTGGAAAATCCGTGGAACACAGCTGCCCTAGAATCACTCCTGAACCTGCAGTGAACTTTGTGTAAAAGAACAAATTGACTTTTATCTGAGATTTTTCTTTTCTTCCTTTCTTTTCTTTTTTTCTCATAGAAGCATAACCTAGACCTTCCTGACTAATACAGCTATTATTGTTGTTGTTATTATTATCTCAAAAGATGCTCTTATTTAACAAGTGGGTGCTGAATTTAATTATTTTGGAATGCTGCTTTCCAATAAGGAATTTGTAATTTGGAGTAATCATTGATTTTTCTTTTTTTTATACCTACATTCAATCTATTAATAATTCTTTTAGAATTCACCTTCAAAAGACATCACAAATCCAAAAACTTTTCACTACTTTTAAACCATCTTAATCTTTTATCTGGATTACTACAATAGCCTCTTAACTCATCTTCTGCATCCCTGCCTCCCTCCCCAGTCTATGCTCAACACAGCAGCTAGGGATCCTTTTGAAGAGTAAGTCAGATCATGCCACTTCTCTTTTCCAAACTTCCAAAGCTTCCCATTTTGCTTAACATAAAAGTCAAAGTCTTTACAAATGTCTACAAGCCCTACCCATATCTTCTCTCTCTCTTTTTTTTTTTTTTGTGAGGAAGATCAGCCCTGAGCTAACATCTGTGCTAATCCTCCTCTTTTTCTGCTGAGGAAGACTGGCTCTGAGCTAACATGTATTGCCAATCCTCCTCCTTTTTTTTTTACCCCCCAAAGCCCCAGTAGATAGTTGTATGTCTTAGTTGCACATCCTTCTAGTTGCTGTATGTGGGACGCAGCCTCAGCATGGCCGGAGAATCCGTGTGTCGGTGCGCACCCAGGATCCGAACCCGGGCCGCCAGTAGCGGAGCGCGTGTGCTTAACCGCTAAGCCACCGGGTCAGCCCGCCCTACCGATATCTTTTTAGTGAGGCCTTTCTTGACCATTCTATTTAAAATTTCAGACCGCCTTCTATCCCCCATATCCCCTCCACTCTTTATCTCCCTTCTCTGCTTTATTTTTTTCCATAGCCCTTGTTGAAAAGCTTAGTCATTAATTACTTATTAACTTTATTATTGTCTATGTCCCTCTGCTATAATACAAAGTCCATAAGAGTTGTTTGTTTACTGCTATATCTCCAGCATCTAGAATAGTGCCAGGCATATTTAGCACTCAATAAATAGTTTTTAAAAGAGGAAATAAAGATTTCTATCCGGTTAGTGCAAAATAGGTTCATTGCCATATTCGTTATAAATGAATAGGGATATGTAATTATTTAAAAAGTGTATGTCCTTTGTTGTTAAAAAAAAATGCAACTTAAAAACACGTGCCATTAAGAGTGCAGATTAAGTTTTATAATTAATTATCATTGTAGAACCTCATAATGTGTTTTACATCCTTTTGGGATCTCGAGGTAGAGAGAGGAGTTTTATTATAATTTTTTGAGGCATAATTTGTCACATGAAACTGCTCTAATGAGAAGAGTTATAGAATTTTATTTAAAGCCGATCAGTCATTCTGCTGAAATGTTAAATATACCACTGTTCCTGGCAATATAAATTCAAACAGATAAAGAATTTTCTTTGTAACGGGACACAGGTGAGTTATGACAGGAGTTTACTTGGACTTCCTTTTTTTCTGTTTATATTTCATGAAGTATAAGCAGGGGGCTGGCCCTGTGGCATAGAGGTTAAGTGCGCTCACTCCGCAGCTGGCGGCCCAGGTTCAGATCCCGGGCGCGCACCGATGCACCGCTTGTCAGGCCATGCTGTGGCGGCGTCTTATATAAAGTAGAAGAAGATGGGCATGGATGTTAGCCCAGGCCCAGTCTTCCTCAGCAAAAAGAGGAGGATTGGCGTGGATGTTAGCTCAGAGCTGATCTTATTCACAAAAAAAAAAAAAACCAAAAATATAAGTAGAATTCAAAATTTCCCTTAGGTAGAAAAGTTTTCCCTTAGTCACTTGTTATTGTGATTGAAAAGTTTTCCTGTTATGCCTGATATAATAAAATTGATCTATGAAAAAACCAAGCTTATACATATTAAATGAGTAAAAGTTATTTGATAGCATTAATGTAAAAATTCTTAATTTTGAATACTGAATTTCATATTGCTCCTTCTCATCTCTTGACTTTTAAAATGTGTTAGGGCATTAAAAAGAGGTGAATGGAGGGGCTGGCCCTGTGACCTAGTGGTTAAGTTCGGTGCACTCCACTTCGGCAGCCCAGGTTCGATTCCCAGGCACGGACCTACGCCACTCATCAGTGGTCATGCTGTGACAGTGACCCACATACAAAATAGAGGAAGACTGGCTCAGGTGTTAGCTCGCGGTGAATCTTCCTCAAGCAAAAAGAGGAAGATTGGCAGCAGATGTTAGCTGAGGGTTAATCTTCCTTAGCAAAAAAAAAAGAGATGAATGGGTTACCACTTTATTTTTTTTTGTGAGGAAGATCAGCCCTGAGCTATCATCCATGCTAATCCTCCTCTTTTTTTTTGCTGAGGAAGACTGGCTCTGAGCTAACATCTATTGCCAATCCTCCTCCTTTTTTTTCCCCAAAGCACCAGTAGATAGCTGTATGTCATAGTTGCACATCCTTCTAGTTGCTGTATGTGGGATGCGGCCTCAGCATGGCTGGAGAAGTGGTGCGTAGGTGCGCGCTCAGGATCCCAACCTGGGCTGCCAGTAGCGGAGCGCGTGCACTTAACCGCTAAGCCATGGGGCTGCCCCGGGTAACCACTTTTTTAGCTACACAGTTTTCCTAGTAAAATTAGAGTCTGTTGAAAGTTACCTGCAGATTAGCATATTCATTATGCATTTTATAAAAACTTACAGCTGAATAATATAATTTCAGATAGAAAGAAGGAAAGGAACCTGAGTGCTGCATCCCTGATGAAACCCTGAAGAACCCCAATAATAGTGTGAATTTGTGCTGGAAATCTTAAGTTTCAGTTTACATAAATAACTTTATTTTCACTAATTCCTACAGAAACTTACTAAAATTAGGGTTCAATATAAAAATTGTTGTGCAGTATTATTGAGATATTTTATTACAAGAAAATAATTATTAAATAACAAAAGTTAAATGCAAAAAAAAACCCTTCCAAATAAATTCTATTTAGCTATTTAAGGCTGTTTCAAAAGTTATGGTTTATTGGTGTTCTGAGAAGGCTATCTCATCACCTACCTATTTGTCCCCCTCTCACCACCTGTACATTATTTTGTAGGTACTAGAAAATATCCTCCAGTAATATGATGTCATTTCTTTCCCTGGAAGTAAAACAATGCGATCCCATGAAGCAATTACATAAACACATTCGGTTACAAATTTCAAAAAAACTCAATAGTAACCATCTTCCACCATGCAGTTGGGACCTAAAGATGACCCAAAATTGTTTGGTTCACACCAAAAAAGTCAGTTAAGATTTGGAAATCATAAAAAACAAATGGTACAAACATATCTTAAACATTTTATCTTTACTTAAAATATATAAATGTCCATTATTCATGAATTTTCCTTGAGTACAAGTCTCCTGATATATTCTTTCTGGCATGAAAAAATACTCAAAATGGCATGATGGAATACACAAATTGCCTCATTTCTGATTTCTAGTTTCTGTTTCTTTAAAGTGAAATAGGAGTTGATGATACTTATAAAGCAATTTGGGTGCAGCCTTTTTAGACTTTTAAGACTTTCCCCCCAATTTTTACAGTTGCCTTGAACACTAATTTGACAGCAACGTTTTAAAAGTGACTCACCTTTATTGAGGCTTTACAAGGCATTAAATTTAGTTTTTATAGATATAAATCTTTCTTTTCACATTCGTATTTCTTTGGTTTTAAATTTTGCTGTTATATTTTGGCATTTATTTATAACTTAAAATGGAAAATATTGTATTAAATTTAAAAATATTAATATTCATTTATAATTTAATAAGAATAAATATTTTATTAAATTAAGTGATTATACTAATAAGCACAGTTGGCTTAAATAGGTTGGGTAACACGTATATAACTCTTAGAAATCTCGCAACTCATCTGGGAGAGTAGCATACTAGGAGGCACTAGAAAGGAGCCTCAGGGTAAGATTCATCGGACCATGGGGCGTCAGTCAGCCAGTGGGAGTGAGGAGTTAGGTAAATGTCAATTAGGAGAGCTACCACTGTGACTGATTTTATGGAATACTATTGAGGTTTTCTATAACCACCGCATTCCCATGCTTAATACTTCTGAATATCTGAAACCTGGGGCAACTAAACTTTCCAGAGTTATGTGAGTGTATTTAATTACTTTTTTTTCTTTTTTTTTTTTTTTTTTTTTTTTTTTTTTGTGAGGAGATCAGCCCTGAGCTAACATCCGCCAATCCTCCTCCTTTTTTTTGCTGAGGAAGACGGCCCTGGGCTAACATCGGTGCCTATCTTCCTCCACTTTATATGGGACGCCGCCACAGCATGGCCCACCAAGCAGTGCGTCGGTGCGCGCCCGGGATCCAAACCAGCGAACCCCGGGCCGCCGCAGCGGAGCGCGCGCACCTAACCGCTTGCGCCACCGGGCCGGCCCCGTATTTAATTACTTTTAAATACAATGATTCTGGTTCCTGGCAGATGGAGGTCAGTGCTGTGATTCTCAGTTTTGTGTTTTGCTGAGGCAGCTTTGCTTTCCTTTTGCTCTGGGTCTACATCTTTCCACACTTTCCAATGTCCACCTGTCACCCTTGGCCACTTTCTCTTGAGTCCACATACTGATCTGGGCTCTTGAGGGGCTTATAGATGGTAAGAAGAGCTTAGGAAGAACAACTCCAAGCAAAGTGTATCATAAGCAGAAAAAATGTTTTTCTTGAAGACCAAGAACAGAAAGCTCAAATAATCTTCTTTTCTCTCTTTCCCCGCGTGACCTTTAATAAAAGGGAAGGTTTAGGAAGAGAAGAAGAGAGGAAAGCAAAGGGGAAACCACCTTCCCAATTAGGAGATGCCCTGGGGCTGTCTGCCTTTTATCCATAAAGGAAGCAAGTTTCTTAGAGAAAAACTGAGTGAGGAAAAGCCAGATGTGACACCACGTGTATTCCCGGGACGTGAAAGAGTCCTTCTCCAGCGAAAGGCTCAGAAGTGTGCCTTTGGGGCAGGTAGGGGGATAGAAGCCCGACAGCTAGGACTCCACGTCAGCTGCCTCGGGCCGTGACATAAGCTGAAAAAGGTTGAGAAAGTACTGCTTTAACCTTTTCACTTGTCGCATTAGGAACGCCAGCCCCCAGCGTTGTTGCCTACTTTTGTTTTTATCTCTCCTTGCCCTCCTTTGGAGGCGAAGTGAAGCAAGAAACACCTTGAGTTCCCTCAAGTACACAGCGGATAGTAGCTGCTATTTTGTCCTCCTCCTCTTAACCCACATGGTCTTAACACTTGGGGTGTTGCTGCTCCATTTGAGAGAGATCGCAGAGTATCAGAAATGCCTTAACTGCACATAATCCTCACCACAGCTCCCCGACATCATCCAGAGATGGGCCATTCCCTCCTCAAGGCCTGAAGTTTCCCCCAGAAACACCTGAAATAGGAAGGAACAATACTCTAACTGAGAGGGCGCATGACAACTCTAGAAACCGCACATGTGGCTGGGACTGGGAGCTAGCCCCTTAGGGTAATCTGACCCAAAGATATTTTTTATATTTGGCTTGCACTTTTAATAAGTAAATACTGAATTTGAATGTATATTTAAATTAGGCTAGATAGGCTTACTCCAATCTACAAAAGGCAACTCCTTCTTTCAGATTCTGTTATTTCCTATTTTATTGCCCTCTCTCCTCATCTCCCAGTATACCTTATACACATACAAATGGTTCTCCACTTATGATGGTTGGACTTGTGATTTTTTGACTATATGATGGTGTGAAAGTGATATGCGTTCAGTGGAAACTATCCTTCGATTTTGACTTTTGATCTTTTCCCGGGCTAGCAATATGCCGAACGGTACTCGCCTGTGACGCTGGGCAGCAGCGGCGAGCCGCAGCTCCCAGTCAACGACGCGACCACAAGGGTGAATAACTGACACACTCACAACCATTCTGTACCCACACAACCATTTTGTTTCACTTTCAGTAAGTATTCAATAAACTACATGAGATATTCAACACTTTATTATAAAATCGGCTCTGTGTTAGATGATTTTGCCCAACTGTAGGCTAATGTAAGGGTTCTGAGCACATTTAAGGTAGGCTAGGCTAAGCTATGATGTTTGGTAGGTAAGATGTATTAAATGCATTTTCGACTTATGATATTTTCAACTTACGATAGGTTTATCGAGTCGTAACCCCGTCGTAAGCCGAGTAAGATCAGTATTTGTGCAACTTCCCTGTCCTCTCCAAGCATTTGCACTTGCTGCTTCCTATTGCTGTCTGCAATAGGTAAAGTGGTCTCCTTCTGTTCCTTTCCTTATTGTAAAGTATCTTTAGCTCTATATTGCCCAGCAAATTTCACCACCCTGTAATGCAAGAATAATACCTAACATTCATATAGCTCTTATGTGCCGGACACAATTCTGTATTTTCTACATGTATCAGATCACTTAATTCTCACAACAAATTTATGGGTAGGTACAATTATCTTTTCTATTTTAAAGAAAAGCGAAGAGGTTAAAAGATTTGCCCAAGGCGGAGATACTATTAGAACTCAGATGGTCTAGCTCCAAAATCCATCTCTTAACCACATGGTATGCAGTGAGCCCTTGTTGACTTCAGCACATAATGTTAGTCATTTTGTGAATACACCGTATACATTTTAGTAATATAAATCTCTTCCCAGCATCAAGCCAACCCCTTGTTCCTACAGAGAAGTCAAAGCTTCAATATAGGATCCAGTGTCTCAGGCCCTCTTGCATGCCTCCCTCCTTCTTGCCTGCACCCATGCACATTTTCTTTTCAGTTCTTACATTCTCATATACAAGGGAACTAATTCAGGGCCCTCACTGCAGCCTGAGATTTCTCCTCTGCAGCTGTATCCTGGGCCATCTTCCACTAAATCTGAGGTAAAGGTTTTAGCATTTTTAAAGTTTGGTTAATCCAATCCTAAAACCATCACTGGATGTACTTAGCCCAAGTTTCAGAGAGTCAGCACGAACATGAGATTATCACAGCAGCTTCTCCCACCCACAAAATTTAGAAAAAGAGAAAAACATCCTAGAATCAAACATGATCAGTGCAGTGCTGTTCACCCTAAGCCAATATTTCTCAAGGTACGGTCAGAGGACTTCCTGTATCAGAATCTCCTAGGGAACTGGTTGAAAATACGAATTCATTGTCTACATCCCAAATGCAATAGTTAGAATCTTGCTAGGAGGGTGGAGGCAAGAAAGACATTTTCTTATGTTCCTCAGATGATTTTTAAACACACTAAGTTTTAGAATCATTGGTTAAATACTAGTTCCTTAGCACATACAAAAAGAACAATGGCCATGGAACCAAGGTATGTCTTGGTCTAGATCAGCACCGTCCAATGGAGAAATAATGCAAGCCATATATGTAATTTTGAATTTTCTAACAGTTACATTAAAAAAGAATAAAGAAACAGATGAAATTAATTTTAGTGATATGTTTATTTAAAGCAATATCTCCAAAATAGTATATTTTCAACATGTAGTTAATATAAAAATTAATGAGATATTTTACATTTTTTTGTACTAAGTTTTTGAAATTCGATAGATATTTTATATGTAAAGAATCTCTCAATTCAGACTAACCACATTTCAAGTGCTCAATAGCTACATGTGGTTAGTGCCTACTGGATTTGAGAAAGCAGGTCTAGATCCAATTACTGCTACCAGCCATATGCCAAAAGAGCACTGGTATTTTCTGGGGTGAGGGAGTAGTCAGAAAAATAAAATAAAATAAAATAAAATAGGGGCCTGGCCCAGTGGAATAGCGGTTAAGTTTGCATGCTCCACTTCAGGGGCCTGGGGTACGCTGGTTCGAATCCTGGGCTCAGACCTGCTCACAGCTCAACAAGCCATGCTGGGGTGGCGTCCCACATAGAAGAACTAGAAGGACCTACAACTAGGGTATACAACTATGTACTGGGGCTTTGGGGAGAAAAAGATTAAAAAAAAGAGGAAGATGGGCAAGAGATGTTAGCTTAGGACCAATCTTTAAAAAAAAGAAAAGGCATCAGTATGAAAAATAAAATAAAATAAAATAATAAATAAAGACTTTTTGGTTCCAACTGCACCAAGAGACCAATCCATTCCTGTCTGTTGTTCAGGGTCCACTACCAGTGACTGCAAGGTTTGCACCTCCATGATGTGGGCCTTTCCTGGGATCCTCCTCTTCTCTCTTTTTTGAATTATTCCTGTTGTCCCATAAGGTTCCCATTGTTTTGGCCTCACAATCCTGAATTGAGGGTCACCCATGCTCAGTAATATAGACCCCACTCTGTGAGCTGCTTTAATCCTAGCGGAACCAGCTTCGTTTGTTCCTACTGTTACTGTAAGCACTTCCTACCCCTCTACATGCAGGGGCCCGTTGAGAAGTAGATTATCTCTGCCATGTCTCATTCCCCAAATCTCACCTTTTGTCAGCATTGAAACCACATAGCCTTGGTTAAAATTATCCTTCTCATAGTGATGCAGACATTCTTTTCTGCCACCTATTTTTCTGCTCCAGCAGAAATTTGCTCTATTTCCTTTGGAGTTACATATTACTCTTTCTGCCCTGACTGAGGAATAGGATGAAAAGGAAAATTGATCCTGGAGTGAAGAACACAGAGCAGTCTAGCAATATGACTGGATCAGAAGTTTACATACTGAGGCTCTGTCTTGAGATCAGCCCACTACTTTAGAAGTGAATCTTTGTCTTCATCAAGACCATGGTCCACTTACTAGATCCTGTCCTGGTGCAGTAGCCTTGCTCTTCTTAGGGGGATTTACCCATAAATAGTGCAACAGCCCTTCAGGTTTGAGGTTCTTCAGTGATCTTACCTCCTAAACCTGTCTATGTACTCACTTTGGTCAGCTTACCTACACCAGATGTTGGTGATGAGAATTCCAAATTCCGAATCATGTGTTATTAGGTGTCTTTGGCCTCCAAACTCCATGATTCAGCGAGGACCCTGTGAACCCCCAAGAATTTCTCTTGCCTAGATCACAGGCAGTCTGAGAGGGCATTCTCCAAGAACTACACCCTAAACTTAGAACTCAAAGTCTTACTACTTGAATGGAGTGAAGGGCAAGAAAACATAAATACAAGGAAAAAATGAATCATAGAAATAAAAGGCGTTTCTTTCAGAGTCTGAAATCTGAGCTGGAGTAAGCCACATCTCCTAAGCCTTCCTAGGGCTGCAGTTGTGTTTTTGGAGTTAGTTTGGGGCATGAGACCTGTCTGAGAAGGACTCTTCCAATCACTATGTCAATCTTACGACATCAGCCACATTGGAGGCTGGCACTCCAAACATGCAGACATGAAGAACACTAGGTCACTGCTGGAGCTTTAACACTGACCATCACTCCAAAAGCGTCCCCTAGCAAAGAAAAACTTAGTGAGAGATGGGAGATGTCTAGGACAATTTCTGAATATCTTGCTAGATGGTACCAATACCCAAGACCCACAATATGAAAGAGAAAGCCATTCTGCAGAGGAATGTGATGAGTTCAGTTTTGGTTGTCATGTCTGAGTTGTCTGTGGTATGCAGGGGTAAATGTTTAGTAGACAATTGGATCTACTGGTCTGAAGCTCAAATTACAGAGAATTTTTGGGATAGGGATAAAGATTTGTGAGGCAGAAGAAAAAGGGAAGTAGTTGAAACTCAAGATGATCTTTAGATCTTCTGCAGCTCTTTTTCTCTGTTTTTCTGCTTTTCATGTTGTTGATGACATTTAATTTTTGCCTACCAGTTTAAAGCATGATGTTAAAAGTTACAGAGAATGTCACTCACCTTTTGTATCTTTTGTGATACAATGCATTGATTCCATATTTAATTCTTCTATCTAAAGATTTTCTTTTGAAGAGTATTAACTGGTGCAGAAAAGGAAAGGGTAGTGGAGTATTGTGATGATGATTCTGATGGAAAGCTCCTGATTGGGTTCCTCTCATTCCTGGGCAGATTTTATACTTTGACTTTTAGTGTCTTCGTTTAGGAATATTTCTCATAATGGAGTTGAGAACATATTCATCACAATATTTGAAAGGCCTATTAAAAGATTGAAATTTCTAGGCCCCTTCCAGACCTACCATATTATAATATTATACGATATTGTAATACCTCAAACTAATATTTAAGAATCTGTGGCTTGATAATTGTGATTCTATTGAAGATAAGTATTGATGTAACCACTTTTGAAGCAGTTCTCAAACTTTAGTGTGTATATCAGTCACTTGAATGCTTGTTAAAAATACAGATTCGGCAGGTCTAGGAAAAGGTCAAGAGATTTGCATTTTTAATAAACACTCCATAGCTATGATCACCTGATTGCACTTGGAGAAATAATATCAAGTATTTGGCTATCTGAGGGTTTCCAGGATAGGTTTAGAACAGAGTTTCTTAACCTGAGATCCAAATACCCCAAGAAGCCCATGGATAAAATTTAGAGGGTCCGTGAAATTGGATGGGAAGAATAATACATCTTTATTTTCAGTAACTTCCAACTAAAACTTAGCAATTTAAAATTATAAATGTAGGCAACAAACCACAATAATAAGAGCAGTTCCTCTAACCTTATCACTAACAGAAAACACGGATATTTTTATATCACATTAGAGTTGTTGCAAATATCTTGAAATGTTGTTTACAACCATCACAACTTTGAAATTATGGTAGTTATTAGACTGCTATTGGATCTCATCTAATTTAATAAAGAAGCATACATATAATTCTGACTAAATTTTTAAAAACATTATGATAACTGTGCCTTAATAAAATTGGTTTCTTTCATAATCCTACATACTTTTTAATGTATTTAAAAAGCATTATGAGAAGAGGTCTGTGGCTTCACTGAAGTGTTAAAAATATCCATGACACGAAAAAGGTTAAGAACCTTAGTGTGGCGAAGAAGAGTCCGCATATTGAGACATCAGAGAGGTGTATTTCTTAATTCCATGAACAATAACAATGCACGAATACTTACACACCGAAAGAGGTTCTTGTCCCAGCCCCCACTCCTCATTCTTGACTAACTTTTCACTCTTTAGTATTTCTTTCCATGGACTATACATCCCCCTGATTTGTTTACTGCTCCTCAGTGGTTGAATGGCTCTGTTTTCCATAAGGATAACAGATTTAATCACAGATCTCAAGCCCATTATGAACATTAATTAATGTCTGACATCTCTTAATGAGGTAGGTAAAAACTATCATCATTTCACAGATGGAAAAATCAGGTCTAGGCAAGTTTGGTAACTTGTTCTTAGGCCACCCAAGAGATTGTGGCTCATTTCTAGAATCAATGCTTATTCTCCTCACATGCAAACTTTTTTGATTCACCATACACCAATCTGTTGGAAAAACAACCTGTTTTGCAAAACATTTCATTGATGATAGATGTGGAAATAATCTTTCTTAGGGTAGAAACATCTGATGGTATCAATATTCATACTACTTCGGTACCAATAATTTATTTTCTGTTTTGTTCTCTGAAGAAGAATAGATGTCCTGGTTGGAGAGAAAAAGCCCCAAGCCAAAATAAACCATTAAAAACCACTATCCATTTTGAAATAAAGCAATTAGCTTCTTCTTTTATTTAGAAACTTTACCCGGTTAGAGAGTTGGAGACAAACAAAATGAACATTGGTTGTCAAAATGCATTGATTTAATTTTTGCCCCTAAGATACCACACACAGTCAGTGAGTAAGGACTTTTGTCTTTTTTTTGGTCAGTTTGTTTCTTATGGATTCATGTTGCTTTGATCAATGTTGTTTGTGTGTCTGATCTTAATCTAAGTTTTTTGTTGTTTGACTAGTCCATCTGGTTAGACAGGATAGTGCAAAAAATTTGAAAATACTTTGGGAGTTGTCTTTTTAAATGATATTTGTTTTTATCTATTGCTTTGCTAAATTCCTACTGGCCTGGCAAAGAAGGGAAACAGAGGGAACACACAAGCAAAAATGAAGGGCACAAATGAATGAATAAATAATTGAGAGAGAAGGGATAGCTTCTCCTTAGAGAAAAATTCCAACTAATATATATAGAGGAATGAGGAAAATTGAAAGTCTTCATTAGCCTCTTTTTTTGTGGTGCCTCGGAGGTAGTCGGCTGCTTCAGGATGAAGCTGAACATCTCTTTCCCGGTCACTGGCTGCCAGAAACTCATGGAAGTGGACGATGAATGCCAACTTTGTACATTTTGTGAGAAGCGTATGGCCACAGAAGTTGCTGCTGACGCTCTGGGTGAAGAGTGGAAGGGTTATGTGGTCCGAATCAGTGGTGGGAATGACAAGCAGGGTTTCCCCATCAAGCAGGGTGTCTTGACCCATGGCCGTGTCTGCCTGCTATTGAGTGAGGGGCATTCCTGTTACAGACGGAGGAGGACTGGAGAAAGAAAGCACAAATCTGTTGGGGGTTGCATTGTGGTTGCCAATCTGAGTGTTCTCAACTTGTTCATTGTGAAAAAAGGGGAGAAGGATATTTCTGGACTCGCTGATACTACTGTGACTCGTCGTGTGGGGCTCAAAATAGCTAGCAGAATCTGCAAACTTTTCAATCTCTCTAAAGAGGATGATGTCCGCTAGAATGTTGTGAGAAAGCCCCTAGACAAAAAAGGTAAGAACCTAGGACCAAAGCACCCAAGATTCAGCATCTTGTTCCTCCACGTGTCCTGCAACACAAACGGCGGCCTATTGCTCTGAAGAAACAGTGTACTAAGAAAAACAAGGAAGAGGCTGCAGAATATGCTGAACTTTTGGCCAAGAGAGTGAAGGAGGCCAAAGAAAAACACCAGGAACAGATTGCCAAGAGACAGGGGCTGTCCCGAAAGCTTCTACCTCTAAGTCTGAGTCCAGTCAAAAATGAAATTTTCTAAGAGTAACAAATAAGATCAGATATCCAAAAAAAAAAAAAAGAAGAAGAAGAAAGAAAATCTTCATTAGACAAACACCATAGTGATAATTATCAGAGGCAAAGTATATTGAAGGATGCTAAAATTAGTGGGTAAAAGTTTGAGGAGAAGCAGGATATTTGTATAGTCTCAGTATTTCCCCTAAGATATTTATTAATGACAAGGGAAGGGGAATAATTACATGGAGAAACTTGGCAGAGACCACCATGTCTCCTGACTTTATGCTCTGAGAAGGGCACAATGCCATTTCTGTGGTGTTCTTGCCAAAAATGCATAACCTTCATCTAAACATGAGAAAGCATCAGACAAACCCAAATCGAGGGATATGCGACAAAATAACTCTACCAGTATCTCTGCCAAAGTGTCAAGGTCACGAAAGAGAGAGAAAGACCAAGGAACTATTTCAGATTGAAGGAGACTAAGGAGACTTGACAACTAAATGCAATGTGGGATCCTGGATTACATCCTGCATCAGAAAATGGACCTTAGTGGAAAAATGTTTCAAGTCTGTAGTTTAGTCACTAGTATTGTACCAATATTAATTTCCTGATTTTGATAACTGTACTGTGGTATGTAAAATGTTAACATTAGAGGATGCTGGATGAAAGGTATATGGAAACTACTATTTTTGCAACTTTTCTGTAATTCTGAAATTATTTCAAATTTGAAAAGTCAAGAGGGCATTTATAGCAGTTCCCTAAATAACTCTGCGTAGGTGGTGGGAAAAGAAGATTTCGATGGCCTTGAAATATCTGGATAATATATCTTTCCAACTCAGTCCAATAACTCTTTACCTGGGCATATACAGTTTGAGAACTTTACCTCTTTTAAACGCATAGAAGATCATAGCCTTTTTCTATATGAAATACTCTATTTTTTCCTCATATGACATAGGCACTCAAAAAATATTTGTATAAAATGGAAATAATGATTGCTGTCCTGCTTTTCCCTGCTGAACTTACAGTGTGGTTATAAAGTGTAAAAACGATAAAGGAAGTGGAAAGTATTTTGCAAGTTGTAAGCATTGTACCGGTGTAAGGTGTTATTTTGATTATTGATGGAAAATTGTCTAAGGTATTTTTGTAATTTAGATATACATCGAATCAGTTTCTCCTCTTACTTTCTCTTTACTCTAATCACATTTCCACATTTTTACCAGGCTTAAAATTTCAAAATTGCCCTTGAAAATAAGGACTGAAGGAGAGGGGATGGGTGTCAGTTACCAAAACTCTGGCTAGTCATCTTAAAACATGCCCTTCACCTTTGTCCTTCACTTTTATTCTCTTCTATGCCGTAAGAAATTATAGACAAAAAAAGGAAAAAATTTAGAGCAGGGTAGGGCCCTAGAGTAATCTAACTCAGTTCTCTTAAACATACCTGATTATAAGAATCACATAGTGAGGTCATTTCGAATATGAATTCCTGGAACCCTGCAATCATAATCTATGGGAGGGAGCCTCAAATCTATATTTCAAAAATGAGTTTCGGCTGGTTATTATTGACAAGCAAATTTAAAAGCACTGTCATTTTATAGATAAAGAAATCGAGACAAAATGACCAAATTTATTTAAAAAATAGCATACACTATCTGGTAGATATTAATTTCTGGGATATAGTCTAGAACAGGAAACAATTTTGTAAACAACTCTAGTACGTACTTCACTAGGGGACCAAACAAAGCTGAATTCAACTAATCCTTCCTTGGGAGGAAGAGGATCAGGAAAGCCACCAGAGACTTTTGTAATACTGCACCTGCTGGGTAGACAGCAGAGGGTGAATATTCCAAGAAGAAAGGACAATATGCAGAGATACATACATGTGCATGGCATTCTCAGGGACTGGGAGTGGTCCAGTGGCCTGGACTGTGGTGTGCGGTGGTGTGGTGGTGAAGCTCAAAGAAGAAAGGCAGGCTGGGGTCAGAATTTGAAAGCCGGGAAGACCTTGCTAAAAGGTTTGTTCTTACATATCACCAGAAGCACAGGCAACAAAAGCAAAAATAGATAAGTGAGACTGCATCAAACTGAAAAGTTTCTGTGCAGCAAAGGAAACCATCAACAGAATGAAGAGGCAACCTACAGAATGGGAGAAAATATTTGCAAACCAGTTATCCAATAAAGGGTTAATATCTAAAATATATAAGAAACTCATAAAACTCAATAGCCGAAAAACTAACAACCAATTAAAAAGTGGGCTAAAAACTTGAATACACATTTCTTCAAAGAAGACATACAGGGGTCTGCCCGGTGGCGCAGCGGTTAAGTGTGCGTGCTCCGCTTCGGCAGCCCGAGGGTTTGCAGGTTTGGATCCTGGTAGCGCACCGACGCACAGCTTGTCAAGCCATGCTGTGGTGGTGTCCCATACAAAGTAGAGGAAGATGGACACAGATGTTATCCCAGGGCCAATCTTCCTCGGCAAAAAGAGGAGGGTTGGCATCCGATGTTAGGGTGCCATCCGATCAGGGCTGATCTTCCTCACACAAAAAAAAGACATACAAATGGCCAACAGGTATACGAAAAATGCTCAACATCACTAATTATCAGGGAGATGCAAATCAAAACCACAATGAGATATGACCTCACACCTGTTAGGATGTCCATTGTCAAAAAAACAGAAAATAACAAGTGTTGGTAAGGATGTTGAAAAATTGGAACACTTGTGCACTGTTGATGGTAATTAAAATGGTGCAGCCACTACAGAAAACAGTATGAGGTTCCTCAAAAAATTGAAAATAGAACTACCATATGATCCAGCCATCCTACTTTTGGATATTTATTTAAAAGAATTGAAAACAGAATCTCAAAGATATTTTGTGTTCCCATGTTCATTGCAGCATTATTTACAATAGGCAAGAGGTGGAAACAACTTACATGTTCATTAACAGATGAATGAATAAAGAGAATGCGGTACATACATACAATGGAATATTATTCAGCCTTAAAAAAGAAGAGAATGCTATCATATGCTACGATATGGATGAACCTTGAGGACATTATGCTAAGTGAAATAAGTCAGTCACAGAAGGACAAATACTGCCTGATTCCACTTACATAAGGTATCTAAAGTAGTCAAACTCATAGAAACAGAAAGTAAAATGGTGGTTGCCAAGGGCTGATGGGGGGTGGGCTGGAAGTGGGGAGTTGCTGTTCAATCCTGTATTTTCTATTTCCATTTAAATCATAACAATTAGCTAGTTTCTTGAAGTTGAATTCTCAGAATAATCTTGGACCTCTCCCTCAAGATTTTCCTTTTCTTCCTTTGTGCCTTCCTTCTTTCTCTCCTTGTTTCCTTCCTTTCCATAGTTATTTGCCAGGCGCTATATTAGTCATTGATAGTACTAGTGAAAAAGCAGATGCAGCCCCCATTCCTCACGGAGCTTATAATGTAGTGGGGAATACAGATAATAAACATAATAAATGAATAAAATAATTACAGTTTGTGAGAGGTGCCATAAAGAAAATGTATAGGGTAATATGATAGAAATTTGCTAAGATAAAGGAGCTGGAGGAGCCTAATTCAGGTAGGCCTCCTGAAACTGAGTCTTGAAGGATGAGAAAGCCAATGTCAAATGCTGCCAAAACATGAGCAATTATAAACATGAAAACTTTTTGTTCTGAAACAATCACTGTTAAGAGAAGGAAAAGATAAACCTACAGACTGAGAGAAAATATTTAGAAGTCTCATTTCTGACAAAAGACTTCATATTCATTGCATGTTCATTGCAGCATTATTTGCAGTGGCCAAGACATGGAAACAACCTAAGTGTCCACTGATGGATGAATGGATAAAGAAAATGTGGTGTATATATACACTGAAATATTATTCAGCCATAAAAAGGAATGAAATCTTGCCATTTATGACAACATGGATGGACCTTGAGGGCATTATGCTAAGTGAAATGTCAGACAGAGAAAGACAAATACTGTAGGATTTCACTTACATGTGGGATCTAAAACAAACAAACAAAAAAACAAGCTCATGCCTACAAAGAACAGATTGCTGGTTGCCAAAGTTGAGGGGTGGGGGGGTGGGCAAAGTGAGTGAAGGAGATCAAAAGGTACAAATTTCCAGTTATAAAATAAATAAGTAGTGGGGATGTAATGTACAGCATAATAACTATAGTTAATACTGTACCGCATAGTTGAAAGTTGCTAAGAGAGTAAATCTTCAAAGTTCTCATCACAAGAAAAAATTTTGTAGCTATGCATGGTGACAGATGTTAACTAGACTTATTGTGGTGATCATTTCCCAATATATACAAATAGCAAATCATTATTTTATACACCTGAAACTAATATAATGTTATATATCAATTATACCTCAATAAAATAAGACTTTTATTCAGAATGTAAAGAATTCACAAAATTCAACAAGAAATAACTCAAAAGACAGAAACATAAGTTTTGAACTGACACTTTACTCAAAAAGACATATTGATGGTAAATAATCATATGAAAAGATGCCAATACTCATGATGGAAACACAAAGTAAAATCACAATGAAACACCACTATACATCTATTAGAAGGTAAAAAAAAAAAAATCCTGACACTACCAAGTGTTGACAAAGATGTGGAACAACTGGAATCCTCATGCTTTGCTGATAAGACTATAAAACAGTATGGCCACTTTGAAAAACTGTTTAATAGTTTTTTTAACAAACAAATTTAAACATATACAGTGCTTATATGTTTACTTATTCTTATATGGGAGTAGCAGTCTTACTCCCAAATATTTACCCAAGAGAACTAAAAACTTATGTGCACACAAAAATCTGTACACGCATGTTTATTTCAGCTTTATTTTTAATTGTTAAAACTTGGAAACAACTCCAATGAGAATAAATGAATCAACAGTTTGTGGTATATCTATACACTGGAATACTACTTAGCAACACAAGGGAGAAAGTAACCCTGATGGATTCATGCAACAACATGTGTGAATCTCAAAGGTATTTTGTTAAGTGAAAGAAGCTAGAACCCAAAGGCATCATATTGTATGACTCCATTTATATGACATTCTGGGAAAGGCGAAACTATTGAGATAGAAGACAAATCTGAGGTTGCCAGGAGTGGGGTGTGGGGAGGGGTTGATCACAAAGAGGCAGCAAGCAGGAATTTTTGGGGTGATGAAACTTTTTGGATCATGACTGTGATGGTATACACAGTTCTATGCATTTGTCAAAATCCATAGAAATATACATCACAAAGAGTGAATTATGTAAATTTAAAACATGTAAAGTGTTATTATTGATTTCTAGTTTAATTCCATTGTGGTCTGAAAGCAGGCATTGTATGATTTCTATTTTTTTAAATTTGTTGAGGTGTTTTATGTCTCAGGATGTGGTCTATCTTGGTGAATGCTCCATGCAAGCTTGAGAAGAAAGTGTGATCTGCTATCATTGGATGAAGTGCTCTATAGATGTCAATTATATCTAGTTGATTGATGATGCTGTTGAGTTCAACTGTGTCCTTACTGATTTTCTGCCTGCTAGATCTGTCCATTTCTGAGAGAGGGGTGTTGAAGTCGCCAACTATTATAGTGGATTTGTCTATTTCTGCTTATAGTTCTATCAGTTTTTGCCTCACATAGTTTGACACTCTGTTGTTAGGCACATGCACGTTCAGAATTGTTATGTTTTCTTTGAGAATTGACCCCTTTATCATTATATAATGCTTTTATTTATCTCTGATAACTTTCCTTACTTTAAAGTCTGCTCTGTCTGAGATTACTATAGCTACTGTTGCTTTGTTTTGATTATTGTTAGCATGGTATATTTCTCTCTACCCATTTACTTTTAATCTATATGTGTCTTTGTATTGAAAGTGGGTTTCTGGTAGACAACCTATAGTTAGGTCGTGTTTTTTGATCCCTTCTGACGTTCTCTGTTTTTTAATTGGTACATTTAGATCATTACATTTAAAGTGTTTTTTGATATAGCTGACATATATTTGCTATATTCATTACTGTTTTCTATTTGTTTCTCTTGTGTGTTGTTTTTTTTTGTTTGTGAGGAGGACTAGCCCTGAGCTAACATCCGATGCCAATTCTCCTCTTTTTTCTTGAGGAAGACTGGCCCTGGGCTGACACCCGTGCCCATCCTCTTCTACTTTATATGGGACGCCGCCACAGCATGGCTTAGCAAGCGGTGCGTTGGTGCGCGCCCGGGATCCGAACCTGCGAACCCCAAGCTGCCGCAGCAGAGCACGCACAATTAACTGCTGCGCCACTGGGCTGGCCCCTGTTTCTTTTGTTTTTTGTTCCTGTTTTTGTCTTCCACTCTTTTTCTGCCTTTTATGGTTTTAATTGAGCATTTTGTATGATTCCATTTTCTCTCCTTTCTTAGCATATCAGTTACAGTTTTTTAAAACTTTTTTAGTGGTTACCCTAGAGTGCAATATATATTTACAACTAATCCAAGTCCATTTTCAAATAACACTATACTACTTCCTGGGTAGCATAAGTATTTTATAATAACAAAATAATCCTAATTCCTTACTCCCATCCCTTGTATCATTGCTGTTATTCATTTCACTTATATGTAAGCACACATAAGCATACATATTCGTAAGCGTACATAATCAAATACATTGTTATTTTAAACAAACTGTTATCTGTTACATAGATTAAGAATAAGAAAAATAAGAGTTTTTGGTTTACTTTCACTTATTCCTTCTTCAACTCTCATCCTTTCTTTATGTAGATCTGAATTTCTGACCTATATTATTTTCCTTCTCTCTAAAGAACCTCTTTTAACATTTCTTGCAGAGCAGGTCTATTGGCAACATAGTCCCTCAATTTTTGTTTGCCTGAGAAAGTCTTTATTTCTCCTTCACTTTTGAAGAATAATTTCATAGAGTATAGAATTCTAGGTTGGTGGGTTTTTTTCTCTGAACACTTTAAATATTTTACTCAACTTTCTACTTGCTTGCATGGTTTCTGAGAAGTTAGATGTAATTCTCATCTTTGTTCCTCTATAGGTAAGATGTTTTTATATTCTGGCTACTTTCAGGATTTTTTCTTTATTTTTGGTTATAATTTGAAGATATACCTAAGTGTAATTTTTGGGGGCTTTTATCTTGCTCAGTATTCTTTGAGCTTCCTGGATCTGTGGTTTGGTGTCTGACATTAATTTGGGAAAATTCTTGGTCATTATCTTTTCAAATATTTCTTCTGTTCCTTTCTCTCTTTTTTCTCCTTCTGGTAATCCCATTACACATGTGTTACATCTTTTGTAGTTGTCCCACAGTCCTTGGATATTCTGTTCTTTTTTTTTTTTCAGTCTTTGTTCTTTTTGCTCTACAGTTTTCAAGGATTCTATTGATATATCCTCTAGCTCAGAGATTCTTTCCTCAGCCATGTCTGGCCTACTAATAAGCTCCTCAAAGCCATTCTTCGTTTCTGTTACAGTGATTTTTATTGCTAGCATTTCTTTCTGAATCTTTCTTAGGGTTTCCATCTCTCTGCTTACATTACCCATCTGTTCTTGCATGCTGTTTACTTTATCCATTAGAGCTCTTAGCATATTAATCACAGTTGTTTTAAATTCCCAGTCTGATGATTCCAACATCCTTGCCATGTTTGATTTTGATACTTACTCTGTCTCTTCAAATTATGTTTTTTGTGTTTTGGTATATGCCTGGTAAATTTTCTTGATAGCTGTATGTGATGCACTGGGTAAAAGGAACTGCTGTAAATAGGCCTTTAGTGATGTGGCAGTGAGGTGTTGGGGAGGGGAAGCATTCTATAGTCCTAAGATTAGGTCTCAGTTTTTCAGTGAGCCTCTGCCTCTGCACTGTGAACTTCATGACTATTTCTCAGGTTTTTTTTTTGCCCCGTTAGGTAAGACAGGATGGCTAGAGTGGGCTGGAGTTGGGTATTTCCCCTCCCCCAGGTCAATTAGGCTCTGATAATACTCCAGTAGGTTAAGCTCTTGTTAGACAGTTTTCCCTGAGGGTGGGCCTTGTTAAGAAGAACAGAGTGCTCTGGAGTGAATGGTTCCTTTTCCCCTCCTCCTGCCAGGAGCACAAGGGGATTTTTCTCAGATATTTACTGTGGGAACCTAGTCAAGCTCCTGGAGGTAAATCTCACAGTGTTCTGGGGGCCCCTCTATGACTGGATCACCCCAGAGTTCTTCACTTTCAGAGTTGTCCGCACTGAGCCTTCACCAATCTGTCCATTACAGTTCAGGTTTTCCTACCCTGGCGCTGGTTCTGGAGGTGGTTTCTGCGCGCGAGTCTCTGCTCTGGTGAGCTGCGGCTCTCTGTGTTTGCCTGTCCATCTCTCCACTCTTGGGGGCAGCAGTTTACCCTGTGTCCTCCCCTGCCTTATGGATCCAAGAATAGTTGTTTGTTGATTTTTCAGTCTGTTCAGCTTTTTACTTGTTATCAGGATGGAGCGGTAACTTCCAAGCTCCTTACGAGCAGAACTGGAAACTGAAAGTGAAAACATATAAATTTTTTAAAAATCAAGCAAGATAAGGGTCAGGAAGAAACTTGTGGATTTTTAAAGTTGTGTGTGTCATCAGTGACTGAGCAGTTTTGATGAAGTGGAGCTCATTGAATCCAAATTGCTTTATGTTTAAGAGGAAGTGAGATGAGTAAATGGAAACATGTAGTGTAGACAACTCTTTCAAGATGTTTGACTATAAAGTGGAAAGGGAAATAGCTGGATGAGAATGTGAGTCCATAAAAGTTTTAAATTTTTTATGTGAGACCGATTAGGACTAAAACTAACAAAAATGTATAAGACTTCTACTGAGAAAATTGTAGAATTTAATAAAAGATATAAAATGGCCAAATAAGTAGATATATCACGTTCACTGACGGGATAACTTCATGTTATGAAAAATTTCTGTGTTCCCTGAATTAATTTATAAATCCAAACAATCTCAATAAAAATGCTAATAGAATTTTTGTGTGTGTGGATTTTGCCAAATGGATTCCAAAATTCATTAGGACAAGCAAATATATAAGAATGCCAACATATGGGGCCAGCCCAGTGGCATAGTGGTTAAGTTCTTGCACTCTGCTTCAATGACCTGGGGTTCGAGGATTCGGATCCTGGGCGTGGACCTACACACTGCTCATCGAGCCATGCCGTGGCAGCATCCCATACACAAAATAGAGGAACGTTGGCACAGATGTTAGCTCAGGGACAATCTTCCTCAAGAAAAAAGAGGAAGATTAGCAATAGATGTTAGCTCAGGGCCAATCTTCCAAAAAAAAAAAAAAGAATGCCAAAACAATCATTGAATATATTAGGAATTGCCTTATCAATTTTCAAGACACATTATAAAGCTGTATTAATAGAAACAGTTTGGTACTGGTGCAGGAATAGATATTCGAAATTGAGATATGAGTGGGGTCCCTTTGAGGAAGAATGCTATAACCCTGCCAACATAGTATACTGTAAATCTTCCTCTTTGCCCTTCTGAAAGTGACCTGGGACCCTTTACCAAGGTATCTGTGCATGGGAAGAGGGAAACAGCCAGATTTTTTTGGAATGACTAAGATAGAATTGGAGTTGATGCTAATTCCCGGGGATCCCAAATGCTTTTTGGTCAAATAGTCAGAGTGGAGATTGAGAGAGATTAGATGATAAATAGTTCTTTGGTCTGATTCCTTCTCACAGTGGGCCCAGTGGGTCCACACATACAACCCAATAGGAATTCTCTTTGTATCTAAATTTTACCTGAATTTATAGTTCTCAAGAACACATTTGCAAACTAGCAGACTCTTCACACTGGCTCCCTGCCTGTAGAACAATGGCTTATATAATAGGAAAGACCAACTGGAAACCACTGGAATTTCCCTGTTCAACCAAAATAATAAATCAAAAGCAATATTGCATCCCTGAGGAAGTCTGTGGAGAGTAATGCCACCATGCAAGTCTTGAGAGATGCAAGTGTGTTGACTTGGCCTGTATGCATGGTAGTGGGGTTTTGGAGAGTGGTAGCAGATTTTCATACACTTAATCAGGTGGTGATCCTAAATGCTGCTGCTTTTACAGATGTAGTCTCCTTACTGGAGCAAAACAGCACAGTCTCTAAAAACTGGTATGCAACTATTGTTCTGGCAAATGCTTTATTCTCTCTACATCAACCAAGAAGTAATTTGCTTCCACATGATCGGGGCAACAAAACATTCACTGTTACTTTCGGCTCTAGCCCTCTCTGTCATAATCGAGGCTAAATAATCCATGAAATCATGCTAATAGATTTGTTGGGAAGGAAGTAGCAAATACCCTGGAAGCTTTAGTAAGATATATAAGTGGGAGATAAACCCCATGAAGACTTGGTGGGTTTGTAGGGCTCTAGGGTTCTGGGGCATACTGAGATCCCTCCTTCAATGTGAAAGTTAAGTTGATGTATCTTCCACCTATTAACATTAAAAAAGATCCAATGCTTTGTGGGCCTCTTTGGGTTCTGGAGCCAATATGTGTCTCATTTGAGTGATTTACTTTGCATATTTACTGAGTTTCAAATGGGGCTCAGAGCAAAAGAAGTCTCTGAAGCTGGTCCAGGGTACAGTATAAGCTATTCTACCATTTAGGCCATATGAATCAGCAGGTCTTTGGCATTTAGGGCTGTTTTCGGGATCTTCTGGCAGCCCTCCACAAGAGAATGACAATGCATGCACCTAGGATTTTAAAGCAAAACCATGCAGATATCCATTTTCCTTTTGAGAAATGGCACCTTTCTTGCTACTTGGTGCTGGTTGGGACTAAATACCTAATTATGGGACAGTCTGAGATGACTGTTATGAACTGGGTATTATCTGATCCATAAAGCTCTAGAGTTGGGCGTGAACAGCAGCACTTCATCATAAAGTGACATGAAACAAGCGGGAAAAGGACTTCCACGGGCATGGGCCAGGATCCCAGGAGGATTCCAGTCTAGGCGAAGGGTGAACAGGGAGCCCTAGAGGCGGCCTGATGGGGATGTCCTGTCGGCTCTTAGTCCATCTGCACATGGTCTTCCTCTGTCCTTGTCCGTTCCACATGCAAACTTTTATCTTTTTACATTTTTTCCTCATTTAGTGTTGATGCGAATCCAGACACTGATTAGAAAACGGCAAGTTCCAATATCTGATCCAAGAAACCTCAACAAGAGAAGCAAAAAACATTCCTTCTTCCTGGAAAGCTGTAGAAAGACAGCCGCTGTCCTGGGGAAGGACATGGTCCTGGTAAGTGCTATTTGAAAGACACCCACATTTCAGTGGTTATTGCTTTGCCTGGGAAAGTCCCTCCAACCTCTACATCCAGGGAGATCTGAGGGGCTGTCTCTGCTCCTGGCCCAGGTGAACCACACTGAAATCCACCTGTCCTCTGAGGAAGGGGGACTTGAGGGTTTCATTCAGTAGCCAGGGAGGAGGGTGGCCCTCCTCCCTTCTCCCACATACAATAAGCTGTGACCATACACAAGTTCTTCATTCAAGGAGGAAAGTGAGATTCTGTGTCTCATTTACATGAGCATAAGAAGTGAAAGAACCACACCACAACACCCAGGCTGTGAAAGAAACAGGATATAATGTAAGAGTCAAATCTACCATTTACTGTTAAAGAAATAATATCACTCCTCCCCAATGGGTTAACAGTGGCTGGCGTGGTGATGTCAGGGAGAGGGAGGGGGTGGTGCCCTCCCTCTCGGGATTTAGGGGTAACCAGGGAAAGTCTTAGGATGTCCTCGTTCACTCAGGGTGGGAAGAGCTGGCCCGGTGCACCCTGAGGGCGCCAGTGTCCCTGCTGGTCAGGAGGAGCTGCACTTGTGGTCTCCAGAGTGTGATGGCTCATCGCCAAGGGCATGGTGGCTGAAGAGAAGAAACAGACTATTTTGGGGATCCTTCCTGAGATTCATGGCACAACTCCCTGCCCCCCTGCACTCTGATCCAAACCCTGTACCGAGTGCTCAGTCCATCAACAGCACCTCGTTTGTCCCTGATGCAGGAGGCATCATTTAGCATCACCCATTTCAGAGGATGCAACTGAATCCCAGAGAGGAGAGGGGAGCGGCCTGTCCCAGGCCTGCTCAGCAGTGGAGCTGGGATCGAGGCCCATGTTTAGCCCGAAGCTGTACTGAGCCCCTGGATTCAGTCGCTCCTGGTCCCAACACTCACTCGGCCCTGAACTGGAGGATGTCCGGTTCCTCTTCCTCATGAAGAGCCGCATTTTGCTCGCCTTCTGGTGTGCGGGCTCCAGCTGGCAGGAGACCCAGTAGCTACAGGACAGAGTGGACCTGTGAGCTACCAGGAGCCACACCTCAGGTGCCCCTCCCAGAGCCTGCCAGCAGCTGAGTCCTGGTGCCCCATGGGTCACCACGCTACGAGTTCTGTGGCTGATCAGCGAGCCAGGCCACAGGCTCTGGAGCTGGCCATCAGAGAGAGTCTGGCCTGCCCTCACCCAACTCCTGTCCCCCTCACCTCTCATGGACACTCATGGGCTCCATGGCCTGGAACCAGGCCCCAAATCGCTCGTCGGGCTCCAGGTCATATGCATTTGCAGCCTGCTGGAGCAGCTGGATCCTCCGGATGAGTTTGTATTTCTGGGAGGAAGGACAGGATGCAGACAGGGCTTGGGTGGGGAACGCTGCCAGGGACTTGTGCGGAGTGAGGATCTGGTCTGGGGTCTGTGCTCACTTGGGAACCCTCCTTCCTTCCCACTCCATTCAGGACTTGCCTGTCCTCACAGTTGGCTTGAATTAGTCCCTCATCCAGGAAGGTGTCCTTGATGCCAGCCCCTCCCGCACCCGCCAACGTGATGGGATCCCCAGCTTTGTGGATCTGACTCTCCCAATAAATGTAAGACCCAAGGGATGAGGCCAGAGAAAGTCTTGCCAGGCGAGGTCTCTGATTTCCACATCCCCACCCTCCCCATAGCTGCTCACCTCACACCATTTCTGGAAGTTGACCTGATTTCCCTGGAAGGGAGACAGCCAATGTCCATCAGAAACAGCCCCCTAAGCCCAGAACCAACCCCCATCCCACCCCTTCTCAGGCTGCAGGAATGTCAGGGCCCAGCAGAGGGCAGACCTTCCACAAAGAGAACTTGACACTGGGCCAGGCTCTGGGCTCCAGGGCAGGAGGGACAGGGGAGCTGAGGCCAGAGACCTTATGTAGCACACCCTCTCTGATGACAGACAGGGAGACTGAGGCCTCAGGGAGGAAGGGACAGCTGGAACACAGAAGTGCTTCCTCACTTGCAGGGGCTGATGGCACTCCCCCAGGGGCAGGGCCCGAGGGGGAGGCTGAATCCATCTCAGACACAGCCTCCTGCAGCTCTGCAGGCAGGCAGCTATGAGCTTCACCAGCCCAGGTAGACTGGTGGGGGGCTTATGCGGAGCGTCTATTCACGCATTGCTAAGATGTGCCTGACTCCCCAGCTCCCAGGGGTGGCCATGGGGCTCTCATGAGAGGAGGTTTGCCACATACTGAGAGCTCAGGTCCCAGTGCAGGGCTCTCGCCTCCCAAACCTCAGGATCCTGCTCCCTGTCCCCACCTCCAGGCTCACTCACTTCCAGATCATCCTCCATCCCAATGTCCAGCAGCTTCAGGTGATAGAGGAACATGCCCAGGAAGGGGACGACACCCTGTGAAATCAGGGTGGGAGTGGTGAGATGAGTCCCACCTCTCAGGTGCCCCCATGGACCCTCCCCCAAATCCCTTCACCCCAGCCTCCTGCCCACCACAGACTCCCACAGAGAACAGCCTAGGACCCTCATCGGCCTCCCCCCATTTGCCCCCTCCAGGGCAACCCAACTTCCCCAGTCACCTCCCAGGGGTGGCTTTTGGCAAATCCCAGGGTATGTGGTCCCTGCCCCTCCCCACCCTAACCCATCCTGGGCCCAGCCCTTCCAAGCCTCCTCCTGGTCACTTCCAGGGCAGGCCTTTCATCCTCTTGGGCTCCTGGAGCTGGGCTGGAGGAGGAGGGACCCCTCTCTTAGGGAGGCCTCCAGCCGTGAGGTGAGTGACCCCTACTCTGACACCTGGACCCTCCCCCTCAGGCCACCTCACCTGCTGCTGCTGCCTCTCCTGAGGTCCCTGGGGGTCCATCTGCAGGGTGGCCCTCACAGATATCACCTCCTGCAGGGTCAAGGACAGGCTCAGGGAGGCCATGTTCCCTTCGCCATGTCTCCCAGGCCCCTGATCTTCGACCCTGGACATCTGGTGTCTATGGCTGCTCCCATTCCAGGGTGCCCTGATTCTAGATCGCTCCCAGCTCCAACACTCCCTCCTCTTTGCCCTCAGGCCTACACAGGCCCCTAAGCCTCTCTCCTCATCAGGAAAGTGTGAGGAGGACTCCCCATGCCTCCCAGGGTCCCCTGAGGACTCAGTATCATCTGACTGTCACCAGTGCTGTCCCTTCCCCCCTCGAGGAGGAGGAGCACAAAGCTCCTGTACATTCCTCTCCTCCTTGTACCTCATCACCCCTGTGAGGCCTGCACCACAGATCATCTCCCTCCATTTCCCAGATGAGGAGACCGAGGCCCACAGAGGGGCAGTGACTTGCTCAGGGGCCCACAGAGGAGACCGCTCCCCCTCCCAGCCAGAAGCCCTGGCCCCTGGCCTTCACTCCGCCTCCAGACACACCTCTGACCAATGTCCTGTCCTCTGGATTCTCGGGGTGTGTTGAGGCCCTCAGTCAACCTGAGCCATGGATGGAGAGGCACAAGGTGTCTCTGGGTCCCATGCAAGTGGCTTCTGTGTTTTCCAGCCCCCTGGGATTCTCTGACACCAGGCTGGACCTGAAGCCATGCCAAAGTGCTGAGCTCCCTAGGATCCCCTCAGGATGGTCCCTGCACAGAACTCCTCCTTTATTCACTCAAGAAGGGGACCCCCATGTGCCACATCTGAGTGACAGTGTAGGGGGTGACCACGGCACTGTGTAATGGTGACATTTGCATCCTTTTTCACTTGGAAACTTCTAATGTTCCTTCTCCTTTCTCAGCTCTCATGTTTGAAGTCTGTGGTCTGAGCCTTTGCACAATCCTTAGGCCCCTCCTGCCAGGGCCTCGATGGAGGCCATTAAGAATCTGTCAGGAAGGTCCATTAAGAATCTGTAGGTTCCCTGATAATTCTCATTGCCATCTGGGGCATATCCTTGTCGACAAGGCACTGGGGGTGACTCACTGGTTTGTCAGCAGTGACCACTATCGGGCTAGACTGCACAGTCCCAGGGAGCACACAGTTCTGTCCCAGATCCACCATTTGGCCCAAGGCTGTGCAGCCCCTGTGTCCACAAGGCCTGTGTGACCTCACAGTGCCCATCCCTGGGACAGGCAGAATGCCCTCCCCTGTGAGGTGCAGTGAAGACAGAAGGAGAAGCAGGGGCCTGGCTTCCTGAGGACAGACTGGGCTGCTTTAGGAAGAAAGGAACCCCCACCCACTCCATCCACCCGCCAGCCTGGAGGATGATGAGGGCCAGCTGATGGGTCCGCATGGAAGCCAGACACCTGCTCATTCTGTCAGCTCCTCACCTCTTGGAACAGTCCAGGCGACACCACTGTATCCCGTGACCAAGGCCTCCTGCCCCAAACAGTCCCCATCTGCCCCTGCAGCTCACACCCCCCGCTTCCTGTCCAGCTGGACAAGACAGACCGTTATTTCTCGGGGAACCTTAAGTGAAAAACTTACCAAAGCACATCCTGCCTGGTCCCTCCCCACCTCACCTCCTGTCCTTCCAGATCTCCAGCCTCCACTCACCTCCTTGAGCAGCTTCCTGCTCTCCCGCTGGCATGTTTCGAAGATATTTTTAAGGATTTGACAGTTCTTCCTGAGGAGGGAAAAAAGGAAAGAAACACTGTGGAGTGGTTTGAGGGTAAATCCCTTTTGTTTGAAAACCCAGAAGATCCAGACAGCCTGGATGAGCATTTTCACTGTGTCCTCTGAGCCCTGAGGTGTCTGGGACTGGGGAGGGGGCTCTCCTATTGTCACCTGGGGTCTCCATTCTCTTATTCTCTTATTTTCTCAGCAGATGTGTTTTAAGCAGTCTTAATTTCACGTGGACAGAGAGTTCTGTTGCTGCAAACACTTGAAAATCTTCAATTTGGTTCAAGCCATGATCTGTCACTTAGGGAAACTGATTCCTGAAGCAGAACGACTGGCCTAAGTTTTCAGAACGACTTCAAGCCTGCCAACCAGGTCAGACCCTATCCCCAGTGTTTGCTGTCTCCCAGGAGGTCCCAACTGACTGAAGGGCAATGCCAGCCCTGTGGGGGGTGTCTGGTCCACCCAGGTGGTGCTCGCATGGAGAGAGGCCTACCCACCTGGACACCTGTCTCCACGTCTCCTTTAAACATTGAATGGAGGGGCCCTGCAGAGCCCAGAAGATCGCGTGGAGAGAGGAAAGGTTCCTCAGGCCGTGGCATTCCTGGGGAAGGGAAGAGAATGACCTGTGAGGGGGAGCTGGAGCCCTGCTTCCTCTAGCTTCTGTCGCCTCATTGACGTCTCCTGTCCTGGATGAGACAGCAGCTCAGGGAACCCAGGAAGGGCACAGGTGGAACCTGATGAGGAATACTTCCAGGGAGGAGGATTTTAGCTCAAGCCAAGAAAGGAGCCCAGGAAGGGGTGAGCTTCCCACCACTGGGACCAGGAGTCAGGTCATCGAGGCCTAGCAGGAGGGGCCTAAGGATTGTGCAGAGGCTCAGACCACGGACTTCAAATATGAGAGCTGAGAAAGGAGAAGGGGCAGTTCCCCCGACACCAGAGAGGGGCTCCCAGGGCCTCCCACATCTTACCTTGGCCACCTGGATCCAGAGCTCCACCACCCTGACCCTGTCCTGGGCAGTCATGCTCGGGTCCCCAATGCAGGTGCTTATGATACATTCGACCACTCTGTTAAAGTGGGTCGTGGTGACATCGATGGTGGATTCCAGGTGCTTATTGCCCCTGTCACACTGGGACCAGATGGAGTCCAGGAATTCGTGGGGCATCGCTGTCTTGAACAGCTCCTGGGGTGGACAGGGAGTGTCACCCAGCCCTGCCACAGCCCAGCTCAGCATCTGCAGCCCCCAGTCCCAGGCCGGGTCAGTGGTGAGAGCTGGAGCTCAGGAAGCTGAGAATGTGGCCTGAGACTTGTGGTAATCCCTGGATGTTGCCTGTGTCCCCTGAGGGCACCCAGCACAGGATGGCCCAGGACCCAATACTGTGGCGCAAGGAAGTAGCATTTGCTCGCCGCCCAGTCTCACTTCCTCCAAGCACCAGAACTCGGCTCCTGCTTGACCATCTCTAGGGGCATCTTCCACCCATTCTGACAATCCTGGGGTCTGACTCCTCTTTCACATGCACATTCCCCCAAGGCAGCAACAACCACGGGCTTTGTTTGTCTGCCTTGTAGTCATGTACACATGAAGTGCCTAATTAGTGCTGAGGCCGTTGAGGCCTCCTGGGCAAATGAGTGAACTACCCAAGGACGAGACAACAATTTAGTGTGCTCCCCTCCCCAACCAAATCGCAGACTCTGCCCAACTTCCTCTCTGCTCCACCTCATCCACCTGCACAGCCACTCTGCATGGCAGCTGCTCTCAAAGTCCATCCCTACTGTCCACATGAGGACAGCAAAGGCTTGGGAGTGAAGAAGGCTGCTCAGGTCACATGAGGGTAAGTGGGGAAGCAAGAGGTTGGACCGAGATCATGGGATTCTGGATCAGGAAATGGCAGGTCTGGGGCAGCTGATGGCACAGGGAAGGCCGGCCCCACCTGCCCTGAGAGCCCCGCTGCTCACCACATCCATCAGTGTCAACTGCTCTGCCACCAGCCGGGGAGGGAACTCCAAGAAGTCAGGCTTCTCCTCCCTCAGCAGGTTCTTGGTGGTCACGTCCCAGGGGCAGGCGGGCTCTGGGGCTGGATCTGGCTCTGCTGTTATCTCTCCAGGTGGAGGGAGGATTCTCCCTGGAGCCAATGGTCCAGCTGGCTCCAGCTCAGGAGCTGGCACTGGGGCTGGAGCTGAAGTTGGTGGTGACTCTGGCCCTGGAGGGACTGATGGAGGTGACACTGGCTCCAGCTCTAGCACAGGTGGTGGAACTAGCGCTGGAGCTGGATCTAGCCGTGGAGCTGGCCCTTGCTCTGGCTCTGGAGCTGGAGGGAGCTCTGGAGATGGTACTGCAGCAGGAGAAAGAAACAGCGTCACTCAAATAGCTGACTTCCCCTGTGCCTGTCAAAGCCAGGAAAGACCCCACTGCCTTTAAGGGAACCTAGCCTGTGAAGACCCTTCAAATCATCTTCCCAGACTGCAGTCCCCTCACCTTCCAGATCTGCCTCAATGGGCCGTGGATGCTCCAGCTGGACCTGGAGAAGGTAGGCGTGGCCCTGCAGCCCCTAGCCAGGCAAGCTGAGATGCAGAGAGGCCAGCTTCATGCTGAAGCAGGGATAGTGCAGGAGCTCCCAGAAATCCTGCCCTGGGTCCAGGCAGGTTCCCACCAGAGAAGAGATGGCACTGGGGGAGGCAATTGGGCAACAGAGTCAGAGGCCTGGCCTTTCCCTCCACACTTCTCACCCAAGGCACCCTGGCTTGGGTCTGGGCCCTATGCCCGCACCTCTCCATCCAGGTGAGAGCCACATGGCAGCCCTGACCCCTGTGAGGCTGTCCTGGCAGGGGCAGGCCTGCTTATCTAGCAAGTTGACACAGAGTCTGTTGTGACTCTCTTCCCACTGACACTCTTCTCCTGAAGGTCTGGGACACAGCCCACCCCGGCCCTCCATGCACTTGTGCAACTGGATTGAGCACTGAGACAGATGTGTGAGCAGGTTGCTCACACACCTCCTGTTCTGGGCCTGGAGGCGGTGGTCAGAAGAGGTAGATGTGGAGAAGGGGAGGCAGATTAAAATGGGTCTGTGGTGGGAATGGGTTTCTAGGGGAGAACTCAGCCCAGCCACCCCTCTGGTTCCCAGGGGTCCTGGCACCCATCCATAGCTCTTTGACTCCTGTCCTCCTGGAGTGGAAGCCACCGGGCCTCTGCCTTCCCATGGGAATCAAAAGATGCGTGAGATGCGGCTTCTGACAGGCTCCCCTCAGCCACAGCCTCCATCTCTCCCCCCACAGCTTGTTCTTTAGAGACAGGAGGCCGTCCTTCTGGACCCAAAGACCACTCACTTTTTTAGGTGGTCCTGCGCTCTGCCCTCCTGGCTGGAATAAGGGGAGATGCCTCCAGATGTCAAGGAGGCTATGAGGGCATCCCTTGGGATGGACGGTGGATGACAAGACCTGCGAATGATGTCGAATGTCAATGTCTCACTCTCAGACGGAAATTGAGGCCACGCATTGTGTCTCCTTCATTCACTGGGTTTACTGTCTCCAAATGTCCTGCATGCAGTAGGTGCTTAATCTACATGGTTGAATGAATGTAGTCCACCCAGTGCCATCCCAGACACCTGAGTGGGCCTAGGGCCTCTCTGCTGCCCCAGAGATCCTTGACTGGCTACCCCAAGGAAAAGGACCAGGACCAGCTGGATGGAATCTCCAACTCCTTGACAGGGTGGTTTCCATGTGCTTTTCCAAACTCAGAAAGGCCGCATCTCAGAGATGGGTGAGGCAGACTACTTTTCACGGGGAAGAGAGAAATAAACACCATGAACAACCACAGCACGTCCACAGCCCTCTCTGCAGAGCCAGGCACCAAGTAAGCACCCGCCATTGCTGATCCCATTAGTTCCTACAAGATCCCCATGAAATTTATCCTCTCCCACCGTACTTTTCAGAGGAGCAAGCTGAGGCTCAGATTTGGTGACACTCCGAGGACACACAGCTGGCAGGGGGTAGAGTCACCACTGTGCTGAGGAGGGAGTGGCCACTCACCTAGTAAACAGCTGGTCCAGGACCTGGTGGGTTGTGTCTAAGGCCGAGTAGTTGACCATGAAGGTGGTGAAGCTAGAGATGTTCCTCCTCAGGAAAGCTGGTGCGATGGACTCTGTCATCTTCTCCATCACGCCTGTCTGGAGGGCCCGCATCCTGCAGGCCTCATTTAAATTCACGGTGGACTCATCCTCACACTGAGGGAGAGGAGGAGGTACATACACTCAATGACATCGTGGTGAACCAGCGGGAGCATGAAGTGACTTTCTACACTCCTGTGTAGCTGGTGGGAAGGAGTGGAGGTCCAGATTCCTTTGGGAGTGGGACTGTGGAGCACTCTAATGAAAAAACCCTGGGGGGTTCCAGGGGAGACTCAGATTTGAGTCTGCATTCTAGTAGTGCCTTGGTCATCTCAGAGTCCTGGGTATGAAGACCCCTCTGCACCCACACTCACCTCAGACCAGCCCTCTTCATTGATGGACTGGTGCACCTGTGTCCTCTCCAGGGAGATGGTGAACTGGAAACCATCTACCAGCTCCTCAACCATCACTTGGGTGCAGCTCTGCAGTGACAGTGCCCAGAAGTCAGGCCAGGAGGCATCAGGGGCCTGCCTGGACTTTACCACAGAGGGAAACCCCACCACAGTTCAGGCACAGAGGGGCATCTGCATAGTCTCCATCAGGGAAGGAATGTGATGACACCTCGACGGCCTGGGATTCACATGTGGGTAGAAGAGCTTGGTCCCCAGCACTCATCTTCCTCTCCTGCAGCCAAGATCTTCAGTATGAACATGACACACCACCAGATCTCCACCATTTAGCTACCTGCTCCTGCTCAGGGTGGTTCCTCCTCATACTACCTTCTCTAACTCCACCTCCCACATACACACACACACACACACAAAGAGGGTCAAGGGGTGTGGGGCTGTCCATTTGGGATCACAGTTGTGGCCTGATCTAGAGTGGCCTGCCCTGGGCTACGCTGTTACCTGATGGTTCCTCCTGCCAAAAGGCCACAGACATTCGAGGTGAGGGCTGAGCCAATGTCTAAAGCGACTTAACATGCTCTCATTCTTGGCTTTCCGGGGGCCAGAGCCTCCTAAAGTCACGGGACAACACGAGAACATCCTGCTGTGTCGAGTGTCTCCACTCAAATGAACTGGACAGGAGGCTGTGATTACAATGTGGGTGCCTGGTAACCAGAGTTCTAAGTTCTGTTGGGGGCTGTCACCAAGGAAGTGAGGTCACTTCTTCAAGGTTCTGTTACTTGGCCCCTTCCTTCAATCAGACCCACACAAAGCCCCTGCTAGGCTGTTGGCTGCTCTCCCTCCTTGCCCATGTCATCTCCATCACTGTACACAAATATCCATCACCACCCTCCCCACAGCTCCTTGGGAGTGGAACCAGTGGCCAGCTTTGAGGAGACAGAGCTGAAGTCACACCTCTTTTATCCTACCAGTTCTGTGTCCTGGAAAAGCCACTGTGCCTCTCAAGATCTCCCCAGTCTCCCCACCTGCACAATGGGGATGGTGCTAAAAACAGCTTTCTGGGAACATCGTCAGGTGTATATGAGATAATACCTACAACACCTGTGGATTGATGTCACATGTGTCTAATGCTGAACCTCCCATCTATGTCAGTTCCATCTGTGCAGCCTCCACAAACCCCCACTCCATACTTCTTGTCACACATCATTGGCCTGAATTTAGTCTGGTCACTCTTATCTGCAAGAGGGGTTAGGAATTTTATCTTTTAGTTTGTTGAATTGCCACCCAAAATAAAACTGATTCTCTGTTCTGAATATTAAGGGAGAAGGTGAACAGTGGAAACTACCCGTGCTCTCGCCCTACACTAACCTTCAAGTTGAAGGGGAGGAGATGAGCTTTTCAGATGAATCAAGCATGTATTTACCTACCACAGGCTCTCTTTTCTTGTTGTTTCTTCATCCACAGAGAACAAGAAGTCTTGCTTCCAAACCAGAATGTATGAGACGTCCACTGCCCTCTGTTCCCAGCAGAATGACCAGAACCAATTTGTTGGCTTTTATTTGCCTGGACCTTGTAAGTAGATCTGAGAACATTCTTTCTATGTCCTTCATAGAGTGGGTCTGGGAGGGTCTGAGGTTGTAGAGAATTGTAGGCAAATAACAGGCTCCTGAAAAACTGAGTCAAATTGGAATCTCTGTAATTCAAAGGAGAGTGACATCAGCATCATGGTGGAATAAGACACCTCCTGTTTTTCTACTCCTGCACTTACAATGCTTTGGCATCCATCCATAGACAAAAGTGCCTTTGTGGGAGAAGTGGGATCCCGCACCATATGCCAAGGGACCCAGAGGGAGTCTCACCCACCCATGCATCTGGTAATAGGCAGACAGACCTCGGTCCCAGCTCTGGACCCTACAGTGGCCCGTGAACCAGCTCAAGCTCCTTTCAGCTGCTGCATGGAAACCCCTGAAAACACTGTCTTAGATCATGACACACAGAGGAGAGGGCCTTTGTGGAAGTCCAGGTTTCAAGAAGAGAAGTTCCAGCCCTCTGTTGGAGCACAAAAATATGAGTCTGGATGGGTTGAAGAGTTTGGAGGCATTGGCAGATAGGTACCCTTAGAGGGCTTTAAAGGATGTGGATCCTGTAACTGCACTGAGCACTCCATCAAGAAGTCTCCCACGACTTGTGGGCTATGCCTCACCCATGCATCTCCCCAGCTGGCCCTTAGGCACCCCCAGTGCTCTGCGTGCCTCACATACACACACCTCCACCCTAGGGCTTCTTCCCTGTGTATGCTCCCAACAGTGGTGGTTAGAGTGAATTTTGGAGGACAGCTAGTGAGCACGTGCCGAAACTTGGTCCAAATCCGCAGGCCAGAGAGAGACCACAAACTCGAGGTTTCACACAACCTCTTGAATACAAAAGGGAGGCTGTCAGCGCCCAGCCTATTACATCACAGCATCAAGAGAATGCATACGGGCTGGAGAATTCTGCCATTAATGAACAAATTAAAAATGCTGAGATTATACTGGTATAACACATTAAAATACAAATGTATTATTGAAACATATGTGAAGTTTAAAAAAATGACATTTCAAATGTTGGAAAAATTAAGTTTGAGAAACCTTGTAGGTGGTCAGTAAACATCTGTCCCTCCCTCCCTCTCCAGAGCAGCCATATGTATATATATAAATACACACACACACACATATATATACCCCCTATAAGTTATATATATAGAGAGACGCATATGTGCATGTGTGTCCACAAACACTCATACATATATATAATGCATGTACCTATGTATATCATATACATGTATGTATACATGATAGAATACTCACATGCACACGTGTGTATCTCTGCAATTTCACCTTCAATAAGGTAAATTTCCGGTTTGTATTGACTCTAAATAACTCTGCATTTTAACTTGTTAGGTCTGTTTTGGGTTGTTTTCCCCAAACTTTCTGGTTAGTCCTCTGGGCACTTCTCAATTGAATAACTGTTATGGTTTTCATTCGTTGTTGTGCTTTCGTTTTCTCTTTTTAATAAACATATTTGTTGAAATATGACATACAATCAGAATAGAGCACACATCCAAGTGTAAAGATTGATAAGTTATCAAAAAGTGTACATATGTATTAACAACACCCAGGCCAACAAACAGAACATGACCAGCTCTATTTTAGTAGATTATACATGATATATATAATAGATAATAACCGCAGTTACCCAGATTATGATGTCTCCTTTTTCAGGAAGTAGCACACTGAATGGCAATGCATAAAGCAAATTTGGTCATGATGTGGCCTCCTTCAAAAATATAGCTGGATTTGGAAGGTTAATTTTTTTTAGGAATACATGAGTTTAGTTCCAGAAAAAAAGTGGCTTGTAAATTTCCTTTCCTGTAATGACCTTGTAAGATTTTTGTAGCAAAGTTAAGCTATTCTCACAAAATGAATCAAAAAGTTTTTCCCATTTTTCCTGTTCTGTGGAAGAGCTAGACTCAATGTGTATTATTTCTCTCCTGAATGTTTGGTGGAATTTGCCAGCAGAGGTGTTAGCCACGATGAAATGTGGGAATGTTTTAAACTGTGGATTCAGTTTCTTCTTTAGATATGGGACTATTCAGATTTCTCATTTCTTCTTGAGACAGTTTTGGTAACTTTCATTTCCTGGCAATTTGTGAATTTCATCTAATTTTCAAATGTATTGACATGTTATTTATAATAACACGTGTGTTGTCAGGGAAGGTCTGGGGTGAATATCCTGGGGGCGAAAGTCAAGCTCAGCTCATGTGTCCCCGCAGCTTCAGGCACCTGGATGCTGTAGGGATAGCCTGTTCCTCATTGCAGGACGAGAGGCTAAATGCTTTTCTTTTCGCCCTCTGCTCTCCATTCACACCAGCTCAGGAGACCTTGTTCTTGGGCAAGTTGGCGTGCAGGCAATGCCCCATGTAAATTCTTCCAGGCCTGGTGGATATTTGGAATTTTTTTTCTCAGATGTTCTCTTGAAACCACATGGCAACATTTGTATAATATTCTCTCTTTATTTTATATTTGAGTCAGTTTTGGTAATCACATTTTCAATTTTTAAACTGTACAAGGCTGCTTCTCTCATGGGGCGTCTTTGGCACTCCTCTTGCAAGAGACCTGCAGGCATCCCAAGATGTCCCAAGGCCACTCCCCCAGCCGGCATCTTAGACCCCTCCCCTCAGCCTCTGAGCTACTCAAGCAGGATCCTCTCATCCTGCGGGGAGCTCCCTTAGTAGGATTCCTTCTAACATGGGCTCCAGTCTAGCTCCTATTTGCAGATCTGAATCTCCTTCCCCAGGACTCTGCACCTTTGCATCCCGATTCCACTGCAATACTCATTATTCTGCTATTAGGCAAGGGCATCTTCGATCTCATCCAGGAAACACTTCAGGCTTCCCTTGGTGAGAGTCAGACTCCAATCTCTACATTCTCCAATCTCCAGGTAACAGATAGATGCTCTCTGCATAGTCCCCATGAAACATTGCTCAGTTGATGTGACAGGAGGGGAAAGTACATTCATTTACACCTTCAACTTTTCCCCCTAGAATCCTATCTGGTTTCTCCAATCTCAAGCTCTAATAGAGAGGGGGATTGCAGGCAGCCATCGCCAATGCTGGGAAACCTCCTGTTGGGTATCAAGAGCCATGTCCAGAACAGGTGCTCGGCCCCTCATTTCTGGATGTGGGAGACACACGTGTCCCACTGTGTTCTTCTGGGCCTTTGAGGCCACAGACAAAGCTGAGACGGGTAGGGCTCCACTTCAAGTCCTGTTTCCTTTATTTCCCTGTGCCTAGCAGTAGGTGGACACTGTGGTTAAATGGTGAAATAAAGGCATGACCAAATGGTAATGGAATGTGCAGAACATATGAGAAACTTGCAAATGAAGCTGAATGTAGTGTCCTTAGTCTCAGAGATACAGAAGGAAGGGATTCAACACTGTGATGAAGACCAAAATGACCTAAACTCACTGTGTGTTATTACCAGCATCTCCATGTAAAGTTGCTTAAAATGTCTTTATCTTTCACCAAAATAGGTAAAATGGCAAGACAAGGGCCTATATTTTCCATCTGCACATTGATTATAGAGTGGTGGGGTATAGCAGAGCCTCTTCCAATTCCTTCTCTTGAAATGATTATAGTGAAAATGACAGAGCATCCAGCTCAAACTTGAATTCTACTTCCTGTTTCTTATCTCCCCCACACACATTCCTCATTTCATCTACTTTGTTCCCTCAAGTGTATTGTTTCCCCACATGAGACCAACAAACTCACTTACAAAGATAACTGTTTGAAGCTCCTTTGTAATTTTTTCACTTTACCTAGTGATTCTGCTCTGTTGGTGGTGGTGGTGTCACATACAATGAAACTCACTCTGTGTAATGTGTAAAGTGCTGTGAATTTTTAATATAAGTAGATATCAATCTTCATAACAAAATGTCTGGCTTTCAGCTACTGAAACCCTGTCCATTAAAGGAGGCTGTAAAGGGTCCAAAAAGACGTTCACCCTGAGTGCTGGAATGGAAGTGGTGAGCATTCACTGCACAACCACTGCTGGAGAAGACACTGGAGGTAACAGAAAACTGAGGCATCTGAACCTGCAAACCCAGGAAGCCAAAGCGGAGCCCACCCTACTTCCTCATTACACCACAGGGCTGGCACCCAGGCAAGTTTTTGATGCTCTGTGAGATTTAGTTTTCTCGTCAGGGCTGTTGTGGCAACTTAATGATATAACATAGTTGATGCGTTTGGCAGGTTTTCAACAAACAATAATTCTTTTCCCCACTTTGGATGCAAAGTTCTCCAGTTGGTCTAAAGCTGATCACTCATAGCTGGTGGGCTCAAACAAAGATCAGCTAATTTTTTTTAGTAAAAGACTAGACAGTAATTACTTTCAGCTTTGCTAACCATATGGTCTCTGTCAAAATGACTCAATGCTGCCACTGTAGTGCAACATCAGCTACATAACTAATAGGCGTGTTCCAACAAGACTTTGTTTATGGACACTGAAATTTGAATTTTGTTCAATTTTCAAGTGTCATGAAATATTGTTCTTTTATTTTTTTCAACTATTTGAAACAGTAAAAACAATTCTTAGCTCACAGGCATATAAAAACAGGCAGTGGGTCACATCTGCCAAGGGTCATAGTTTTCCATCTCTTGGGCTAGAAGTTCTGTTGAAGTTATTCATAAAAAGATAAGATTGGGATTCATAGGACACAGTTATAGTCAAGGAGTAATTAGATACGTGAGGGAGGGAGCAAATGTGGGAGGGATTATTCAATCAACAATAGGGAGCAGCAATTATAGCTGTGTTTTACCCTCAAATATACATAAATTGTTAACTCTGATAGATTTACATATAGTGATACATATATTACATATACTGACTGAAGTGATTGTAAAATACAATATAACAAGGCTATTATTCTCTTTTCAGGGGAAAAATGAAATTGAAAGGCCTCTATGTATCTATTGGCACAAAATGGTTTGGTTCAATGAAGGCTGTCATGTCATCTTATATACTGTGATGCAAACGGTATGTTCCTGCAGTCGCCTCTCCAGTTTTGCAGTGCTTATGGCATCCAGTGTGATGAAGGTAAGGTCTTAAGTGTATTACTAAGCAATTAGAGTCTGATAATTAATTTTTTTATAAAATGAATCTTATTCCAAACTTATATTCAGTGGAGGATTTAAATATATACTGATTTTATTTAATTAAGAAAATGTATGCTTCCTGGTTTTAAAATGGGAAATATAGAAAATTACAAAGAACAAGAAATATCTCTACCATCCAGAGATAATGGAAATTAACTTAAAAAATAAATCGTGTTGTTTTATGCGTGTATTCTTTTTCAACTGTGTGACCATACTCCATATCAGTGGTTCTCAACTGGGGACAACTTCACCATCTCCAGGACATTTGGCAATTGCAGGAAACATTTTTTGTTGTCACCACTTGGTGGGGAGAGTGCTGCTGGCATCTAGTGGGACCAAGGGTGTTGCGAAATATCCTACAATGCAGAGGAGAGCCCTCCACGACAGAGAATTATCCAGCCCAGAACATCAATAGTGCTGAGATTGACAGACCCTGATCCATGTAGTATATATACTGCTTTGTAAATTTAACATTGTCATGGACACTTTCTAACATCCATAAGTGGTCTGAAAACATAATTTTTTAAGGACTGAATGGTAGTCCAGATCAAGAATATATAATAATTAAACAATTTTATCCTATTTACAATAATTGTAAATTTATTAAAGAATACGAAGGTCCAAAATGAGTTGATATCTCTTTTCTTTTGCTGGATCCAGGAGGCCCCTGTGCTGACTGTGATCACCTATGTGGGGCTGAGTGTCTCTCTGCTGTGTCTCCTCATGGTGGCCCTCATCTGGGACAAGGGACCAAAAATTACAGACAGCCAGCCACACAGGATGTGATACACGGATGTCATTCCCCATTCCTCTTTGCAAAGAAAGCCTGTGGGCATCCTGTATGAGAAGCTTCATTCCCAGTTGTCCAGCTGGCCCCTGGGGTTCATGCACTAACGTCCTGGCTGCAACAAGTTTGATGAGTGAAAATGAGGGGCCACTGTTGAGAGTTAGGTCCAGTGTTTGACCAAAGTGAGCAAAGATCCTTTCAAGTGTCGCTCAGATAGTTTCATGTGGAGCTGTCAGAAGCCACGTGGCTTTTCCCTTCACCCTAAATAAGAGGCTGACGCAAGAAAAAGAGAAGTCGGAGCTTTGCCCAGTGCAGCGCGATGAGCTGACGACCCAGGCCTGGGGGCTGGGTGCCCAGTGTCCTGTGAAGCCCCCCGTCAGCTTAGACTGGATGTGGCATAGACACCGTGGAGGCCCATTTCCCACCTGTCCCTCTCCGAATTGGAGCTTCTTGACTATTTACTTTTCAGTCTTCTATTTCTCTCTTCGTGGGAAATTCCCTGAACCATCTCTTGTGAAAGGAAGGAAGCTCCTGAAATCTTAGCAGCATTCTTGAGTTAGAAACCTTGGCATTTTCTATCTCACTTTGACAAAAATGTTTGCAGAAAGCTCTGTGATCCACTTTGCTAACTGCGCAAGCCTAGCCTTTCGGGCCCCCAGTGCACTAAGCCACTGCTGTAGGTTGCAGGGTGGGTGGACAGATAGACAAAGAAGTAGGTTTGTAGTATTTAGCTTTGGACACAACAGGTATGAAGATTTTGGAAATCTTTTTTTTTCCAATACAGCATCTCTATAACATTATTTCTTTATTTTTATTATTATCATGAGCTTAGGGATAGGTGGCACTCAATATCAGAAACAGGGGGGTGTTCTCCACATTTGCTGTACAAGCCAATCGCCAAGGAGAGTCTATGAAGCTGCTTGATGCATCTTTGTCCCCCTCTCCCAACTGGTGGGAAGAACCTTTGCGTGTAACAGCCCAGAAGCAGTGATAGCCTGGTTTCTCCCGGATGCTTTTTCGTTGCTTTGCAAAGAAAGCCATGGAATATACAGAATGATTCAGAGGCACCTTCCTCAGTTGGAAGAGGAATTCACAAATATGTGAGTAGTCACATCAATAATATTTAAAAATAAAAATAAAAATCTTACTCTGTACCAAACGCTGTTTTAAAAGCTTTGCAGCATCAGCTAATTTATCCTTCACAAAAATCCTTGGGGGGGATTTCTGTGATTAGATGCTTTTAACAGATAAAAACCAAGAAGCACAGTTCTAATGATGAATGCTGAGTGATCGATCATAAATGAGTTTGTCATATGGAAAACAAAAGCATGACGACAGAGGAAGGTCTAAATGTCTTCTTGTGCTCAAACTATAGATGCATCTCAAAATTGCGAGAGTTTCGCATTTAATTTAACAGAGCAATGGCTAATAAAGTTGATCAAAAAGTCACACTGTATTAAACTTTCATTCAGAATGTTGTTTATCATTGGGGTGGCATTCTTAATCTATGACTTCCTTGAAAAATTTTAGCAAAACTTAAGTTTGGGGAAGAAACATTTTGGGGAATCGTGTTCTAGTGATATAGAAGCCTCTGGATGCTGTCTTGTGCGTGGTCTCTGCATACTCTTCATGCACGGTTCCAGGCCGGGTGCCCTCTCATAATACAGACCTGGTCTTACCAGGATGAGCCTCGCCATCCTCATCAAGTGTCCCCACGACAGCTGGATCCAGGGTCCCTGTGGAGGAAAAACCAGAGAATGTCAGGACAGAGCACATCACTGAGCCTGAAAGAAGAGGTGCTTAATAGAACAGAGCTTCCTTTTCTTTGTCCGACTCTAAAAAAGAGAGTGATTCCTGGTATTTCAGAGCTCAGAGGAAACAGAGGGATTAAAATACTTCAACTTCTTGATGAGAAAGCTGATGTTGGAAGCAGTGAATGAATCTCCCATGTTCTCCTCAAGCAGAGCCAGCATGAAAACCCAGCTCTCCCAACTCCCAGTGCAGGACCCTCCAAAACCATGTACTGTGAGCTCAAATTGGCAAGGCTCACATGTTCAAACTAGTCCTGACCCGCCATTGGTCCCACATGTAACAGCCTGAAGGAAAAATGGGGCAATCCAGAATATTCCCAAGGGAGCGCTCACGTATGGGAGAACAAAAAAGGAAATCAAGACATATTACATTACGTTTCTATTTGGTTTTATGACAACCGTGGCACAGGCAGCAACACACAGTGTCCCCATCTTTTTAGAGATGAAGACCTTGAGTTCAGGACTGGTAAGGAACCTGCCTAAGCTCACAAAAAATACCACATCTCCCGCCCTGGGCTCTTTCTGCTTCAGTCCACTGCATAGATCATGGTCTTCATCCGAATCCAGGAGTCCCCGCCTTCTGTGAGAGTTTTGTAGTTTTTTTGGAGTTAATACAAATTTCTTATTATTATGTCAAACCTTCCATCTCAAGCCAATTAGCATGTTCTGGTCTAATTCAGGTCATTTCTCTGATTCAACACCATGACCATCCCAAAAAGCAACTGAGACTTTCACTCATTGTGGACGTTCAAGGTGGCTAAGCAAAGATTCGGTTAAAATAGCCAATTGGGGGGCCGGCTCCGTGGCTTAGCTGTTAAGTGCGCGCACGCGGCTACTGGCTGCCCAGGTTCAGATCTTGGGCGCGCACTGACGCACCGCTTGTCCAGCCATGCTGAGGCCGCGTCCCACATACAGCAACTAGAAGGATGTGCAACTATGACATACAACTATCTACCGGGGCTTTGGGGAGAAAAAGGGGGAAAAAAAAAGGAGGATTGGCAATAGATGTTAACTCAGGGCTGGTCTTCCTCAGCAAAAAGAAAGGAGTATTGGCATGGATGTTAGCTCAGGGCTGATCTTCCTCACCAAAAAAAAAAAAAACAAACTACCCAATTGTTCAAAGACCACATTTCAGGAGCACATTTCATTTTTTAGAAGATCTCACAGGTGGAATATGGCAAATTGAATTCTCTTCTGCCATACAAGAGGATATCTATTTTATAAATATTTAATTGTTCTGATGAGTTAATTGAATTCTAATATTGCACTCAATCTCAATCAGATCCTTCTTCCTTTCACTGCCAGTGGGTGGAGCAAATCTGTGTAGCTTCAGTCTTGTGTGTAGCAAGGGAAACGGTTTTATATGTGTTGACTATTCAGGAATTTGAAGTAAAATACTGAGTCCAGTATCCTACCTTAAATATAAGCTGCTTATGTATATACAGAAAGCAAATCAATATCTTAGACTTGGGAAAATGTTGCATATTTAGCAGGCTAAAGCAAACATTCTATAATCATGATTCTTTCTCTTTGTAAAAAATAATGAATATATTGAAATACTCAGTTCTATCAAGTAAAACCTTCTATTAGATTTTCTTATACCACAGAGAGCTTTAGAAGCAATTTTGTGAGAAGGTACTCAGCTAGTAATGTTGGGGAGAATTCTGTGCTTCCATGACCATTGTTTTTATAAAAGAGCAACCCAGTGGAACCATGGACAATGGAGCCATAGAATAAGGATCGGGTCAATCCTGGGAAACAAAACAAGACGAGAATTCCGAGACCCATCCCCTCCCCATGTCCTCTGCAGCGTCCGTCCTTTGAACGCAACGGGCCTGCCTGCACTAGTTCATCTCCGGGTGCCTTGAATCCTGCCCTTCTCTTCTCCCCGTGGCCGACTCTGCCTCCAGGAGAAGAGCTCCCTCTCACTGGGCTGGGTCTTCCGCCTGCACGGGCTGCGGTCATAACAGACATACTCTGTCCACTTCACTTCTGTTTCAAAAAACTCGTGCTGTGGGGTATCTTGTGGCCCCCAAAAAGGCATGTACCTCTGAATGTACGTACGCCCTGCCTCTCTCATTACACATTCTTCCCGGGTGTCCCTCAACCTTTGCTGCCTCTTTTCATTTGCTTGTTTATTTGGGTACCTGTATCTATTCCTTAGTCCCCTATAATTTCATGGGGTGGTGTTTAGAGACCTCATAGACACCTGTGGGTGGTATACAGAGGTTGGTGGTGAGATCTTCCACCTCATATTAATTGTTGCAGGCCCTTTCGGGACCCCTGTCACTTGTGCCTCTAAGATTAGTCGACAATGCCGACCTACAGCGCGAAGTGGCGTATTTGAAAGTACAGTCTGAAGAAGGACGAATACGATTGCACCGTGGGGAGAGTGGGCGGCTTCCCCCTCACCCAGCCCTGCTCTGGTGAGAACACGGGCCCGTCCCCCGCTGAGGGGTGTGGGAAGAGCTGGTGCAGGCTGCTCCTTTTTTGCATCAATCTTCTCTCTTCTCCATCTCGGGTATAAAGCACCAGGATGATGACGTGGCCCAAGACCATAGGCATATTGGCAACACCAAACATCTAAGGATTTTCATTCAATGGATTTAATTGTACTTTTTCCTCTTTGCTTCAGCTCAAGTGCCTCGTCTGGTTCTCATGATCAGTGTGGGAACTTGATGATCCAGATGAGGATGTAAAGCGTTTAAAGAGCACCATGGCCGGGATGTGCTTTTCCCCTCTCTCTGTCTCGCTCTCAGTTTGTGGTTTCTTCCACAAGGTTGAGAAATAGAGGAGAACATTAGAAATAGATGAACACTCTGGAGACATGCTGTTTCTCAGAACAATCCTCTCCGGAACCCGTGGACGTCTTCTAACAATCCGGAGGATTGAAATTATCTGCTGTGAAATGCAGAAGAAGTTGCCCCCCGCAGCGGAAGGAGAGAGGAGTCAGCAGGGAGGGGAACAAGGCTGCCTTGTGTGTGTTGGTGACTCGGGGCTCTGTCAGCGCAGGGCGTTCACTCCCTGCCTGCCGTGGGGACCCGCTGTCCTCACTGGGGTCCGAACTAGCAGCCTGGCGCATTCGTATTTTCCCACATTAGTCCACTTGCGTCTGGTTCCATTTGCAGAGACACAATATCATTCTGTTTTATTTCATTTTTATACAGTTCTTACTTATTCAAAGTTCATGTTTGACTTGTACATTATTTCATTTAGAAGCAAAAACAGTGCAGCACAGCGGGGTGGCTGAGACGATAGCGACTGAGCCCTGGGCTCTGGGGAAGGCCGGTGGGGTCGGATTGCAGGCTCCACGCTCATTGTGTGCTTACACGTGTGGTAACTGTCCTCTCCGTGTCTCAACTGTCCCATTTATAAAATGCAAACGAGAGGAGCTGTTTCACAGGATTGTGATTGTGAGCAGTGAATAGAATCGTGTCTGTAAAACACTCAGCACAGAACCTAATGCATAGTAACGTCTAGAAAGTCTTAGTTTGTTAATTTGTTTTACTGTATTCTGGAGTAAGTGTTAGCATTTGCATGAGGATGAAGCATTTTGTAAATAGTGTGGACTACAAATAAACTGGTCTCTCTCCAAACTCAAAGAATTAATACGTTACAATTTACTAAGGAATACTATTTTTAAAATTAGTATTTCTTTTGTATTCAAAAGCTCCGAACTTAACTGTAGGAATGTTCTTTTTTAATGGGAGTATTTACATAAGTCTTTTCCTATATCTAGGCTTATTAATTCTATGCACTCTAAAAAATGTTATCTTAAAAAAATAAAGGAATAAATATCCTTTACAGGAAATTTGGAAGATGCGAATTTAAAGAACGAAATGTTAAAATAAAAAAAAAATCATGCACAATAAAATCAACCACATTTTGGTATATTTCTTTCCAGATACTTCTATCTCTCTGCATGTTTGTGTCAGGAAAGACAGATTTACTGTCTGCATTACTTAAAAACTTAGACTCAAGCATGTCATTGCATTTTGGCACATCCTTTTTGCTACATTTTTAGTGGATTAGTTTTTTCATAAAATAACGTTCGTTTTGAATATCTCTGTTCCCATTTTCCATTTTTACTGACACCATTTCAATTCAGCTGCACAGGACTAGTTGCCCTTGACATGCTGTGCACTCTTAGATCCACAAGAGCCAGGTGTCTGTTGTCATTAGTAATAATCCTCATCTTGGAAGAATAACAATTTAACCTCAGATATGAAGAACACTCTGTAAACCAATGAAAACATATGTCTGCTCTCTACAGATGCGTAAAATATTTATGTTTTCCAATTTGGGGAGGTTTTATTTTATAATCTGAAAAAGAAAAATACTAGCTGAAGTATAGAAAAGGATTATATGAACTTGCTCTCCAGAGTGCTGGTATGGGCTTGTCTGCGTGGATCTGTCCACCCGCATTGACAGCGTTATCTGCCTCCACGTCCACAGGCTGCCAGAGCCAGATTTCATTAATGGGACGATAGTCACAAATAATAGCTTTTATTTCAACTTTTCGTTTATCTCTTATTTGCAGTTCATCAGAAGAAAGCTAGCACAGACTTGGGAATGTGTTTCTCTGTTGGTTTGTTTTATATTGTGTTTAGATTTTTATACCCAGTGCAGTTAGAGACTGACATCTGACACCGTGGGGTTTTTTTACTTACATTTTATTTATTTATTTTTTCTCGTATGGCTATGAAAAGTCAAAGTACTCTGAACTCCCATTTTAACAAAAGTGACACAAGCAAAATTTCTCCCAATTGCAAGTGAAAACATTTGACTCCATTTCTGTTCAATTAATTACTCATTAAATGCTTAAAAATGAACTATACTTAAAAATTGATGCGAGTTTGGGGAAAGGCAAAATCCCCTCACCAACGAATCAAGAGAATGCTGCTTTGTTATATTTTTATTAAGTCTGTTTCGTATTCTTCACTGAAAAAACTTCTTTGCTGAAGCTTGAAAAACCAGACATGCCTGTGGTACTTATAAAAGTCTGTCTCGTGTTTCCAGTAATTCCATTGGTATGGGCACAAAATCAAGAAAATCCTCCTATAGGGTGAGGACATTCCTGCCAATTCCATCTGCCATTGTAGCTAAGCCTGAGGGAGGAACCCACGCTGGAGAAAATGGGACACTTTCACCAGCAGACGAGGATGCTCTCCAGATTCACTTCTGTAAACAAGGATGGGCTTTCTCTGTGCACACGTTCCTTATGCTAGGCAAGAGGAGCGTAGATTCGGCCCGGCTCTGGGCACTTGGCCCTGCCCCGCTTGGCCACTGCCCAGACCCAGCCAGAGGAAGGCGTGATGGGCTCTGCTTTTCTGCTTAGAGCCACTCTTCCTCCCAGGCCCTCCTCCCTTGTCTTGCTTCCACATATCCAGATGTCCACCTGGGCCTTACAAATTCCTCTCTCTCCTCCCAAAGGTGGGAGATAATCAAGGTCCCCAGAGCTCCTCCTCTCAGCGTGATCCTTTCTGTCTGTTTGTCATTGAATCATAAAACCACTGGTGAAGGCTGCCTGTCCTTGGGTGAGGGATCTACAGGGACCTTGGAGACACATAGCACTGACCCCAGTGGGGACATCTGCGTCTCCGGTCCTTGAGCCAGGAATAAACAGTTGCCCTGGAAAAATGCGCTTGGGTTACGGTCATCGTCTCCATCTTTAACATACTATGTAAGACAGGAGATCATCCACAAAAGAAAAACCTGCCACTGATCACAGTGAAGGAGGCCCAGCAGAGGCAGCCACAAGAACGTTGCTCAGACAGCCCATGTGCGATTCTGCGTCTCCCACAGAGCGGAGTCTTTGCACTCCAGTTGTGGGCACATGTGTAGACCTCCACATGACAGCTGTTGTGTGTCTGTTAAGGGTTCACACAACGCAGGGAGATCCAGCAACGGCTAATGACCCTTTCCAGCAGCAGAGGACAGCTGATTTTTCCACACTATGACATTGTCTGAAGAAGGCAGATATCTGGTCCCACTGCCCAGAATTCTTCACGAATTCAAGCAACTGATGCTTTTGCACTGTTCAGCTCTGGGATTTTATATGGCCTTACAGCTGAAACTGACATAAAAGTGAATATAGAACATTTATTGCTAGTGACCCTTCAGAAAGGAAACCTTAATGGCAGGAGGTCCCCCAAGTATTGTGTTAGGAAGGATTACTAAAGCATTTTGTAACCATAAAATGCTTGTGTCTTATCAAGAAGATGGATTTTCACGGGTACTTCAATTAAATAACACGTAGTTAGTTGACCATTATGGTTATTTTGCTCTGTGATTCTTGGTTTCCAACTACAAACCATTTGGGAGCAGTGGGATGGCTTCTTAAAAATAAATTTAATTAGTTATTGACCACAGCATATTAAATGGGCTCATTTTTATTTGCAGAGGTATCATCAGTTATTGTGAACACACATGAGTGGCCAGCCCTGGGCGGCGCAGGGAATGTCAATAACTCTTATTTTATCCTGGAGGTGTCTGTATGTCTCCTATTCCAGGGGGCGTTCCCTTCCCTGGCTTTGAAATGCCTTGTTTTATTCTCTGGTTTTAGCTTATGCTGTTACTCTGAACCTCTGGCTTTAGCTGACTCTCCATACCTACCAGAGCAGTGGCCCCAGACCCAATCTTGGAGGATGAGCACATCAAGTCTGGGTGAGCAGTAGACTTGACTCTTGTGATCACCTATCACTACGTAATAAACCCCTCCAAAACTCAGTGGCTTAAAAGAATAATACTAAATCACATTGTTCTCAAATCTGCAGTTTTTTAGGGCTCGGGGGCGTCAGCTCATCCTGCTGATCAGGGTCTCAGCTGGGGTCTCAGCTAACTCATGGCTGGGAGTTAGTGACATCTCTCCCCTGACTGGGCTTCTCCCTGCCGTCTCCCCATGTGGCCTTTCCCAGCATGCTGTCCTCTCATAATCAGACATCTCCATAGAGTACAGCTCTGCCCAGTGCAGTCATTCTCTGAGGCCCAAGCAGAAACTGGGAGGCTTTCATGGGTGAAGCATGGCCCACGGTGAGAGAAAGTGGGAAGAGTAGGAGGAATGTGGGCCCTCTGAATCCACCACATTTACCTACAGTAGGTGCTGTTCATGGCCTGCCCTCCCGCAGTGCTCTCCAGACTCGGCCAGCCATTTTCTAAGAGATGCTAAAGGAGAAATAAACCTCCTTACCTGCAGAAGAGCCATTTTCCTCAACATGGCTGCTGGTTCTCCATGCGGGCATGGAGAAGACATCTCGACATCTGCCAGGCCTTGGACTCTGAACTCAGCTTTTCACCAGAGATGTTTAAGTTAGGGAAAGCCAATGTCTGTTTGAACTCAGTACAAAAATAGCATTTGTGCTATTTGCAGGTTTCTCTAGCAGATTTAATTATGGTTTTGCAGTCAGGTGAATGCTCTAGGTTTCTTTTGTTTTGGACTGCTACTTTCCAGAAAAAATATTCCTCTCTTTCAAAAAGCTATAATTATGTCAAGAAATCTTCAATAAATTATACTCATTTAATTTTATTGTGACAGTTGAGGGTTTGAAATGTATGAGGGCCAGTAAAACATCAAGGTGCAACATTTGAACCACACTTTTTCCAAGAGTAAGTTTGGCATTTTTAGAAGCTTTGAGAGTTAATGAGCACAACATTGAGGCTTAATTTCAAGCAAGCAGTAGCTCAGATGGAGAATATCAAAGAATAACAAATTTTTAATGTAGTGTTAAGGTGAAATATTCATGTTAGAGAAAGAAAGCAACAAAGCAACAATTCTATGAAACACCATCTTTACTTCACATATAAAATTCAGTAATTTTTTTATTTAGATGAAAAAAACATCAGCGCAGTTATGATCCTCAACTGGAACCAGCAAATTCGAGTTATTTGTGTACATCATTTTAATGTTGCTTGTTTCTGACAGGAACCGTTACATCTCGAGTGGTCACACCATAGATGGCATCACAGCCAGCATAGGAATACTTTGGATTGATCATTATTCTGTGAGTTATCAGTGTAGGATTGCTAATGAGAATGATTCCAGTGCCAGGAATGCGGGGCCACCCAAAATCTCTGCCATACCATCAATACGACTGGTAAACTTCTATGAGATGACTGGTATCTAGGGAGGATGTTTAGAGGCACATACAAAATTTTAAGATGTTTTAAGGAGTGCAGAAAACTGTACAACCTCTGATGGAGTCTTTATGGGCTACTGCCTCTGACCAAAGAGATATCCATCTCTAAGCATGAATAAGCATAGAAAAATTAACAGTTACATAAAAAGTCTCAGAAGCTTGGGGCCAGCCCAGTGGCGCAAGTGGTTGAGTGCACTCCGCTGTGGTGGCCTGGGGTTCACTGGTTCAAATCCCGGGCGTCCACCCACGAACCACTTGTTAAGTCATGCTGTGGCGGCGTCCCATATAAAGTGGAGGAAGATGGGCATGGATGTTAGCCCAGGGCCAGTCTTCCTCAGCAAAAAGAGGAGGATTGGCAGATGTTAGCTCAGGGCTGATCTTCCTCACCAAAAAAAAAAAAAAGAGTGAAGGGAAAAAAACAGTCTCAGAAGCTTAAAAATAGAAAAACTAGACTTGAGAGGTAGCAGGCACATATGAGTACTTAGAACAAATGGTCTCAAAATGGACAGAGTTATTGTAGGAAATAGGAATGGAGGAAAAAATAATTTACACACACACACACAAATAATCTTTTCAATGATATTTGTTCTACATCAAACTGTCATGAAAAGACCCAATCTGTTCACAATAAACAGTTATTGCAGATAATGAATCTCTCCAACATAAAAACAAAGAAAAACTGATGCCAATGTATAGTAGATTGAATATTGCAGAAAAGGAAATTGAAGAATATGACAGTATAAGAACCAAAAGTCCTGGGAACAATGGAAAATGGGTCTTGAGACCCTGAGGAGAAGCCAAGGAGAGCAGAGATGTCACCTAGACTCGGCATCATGGACCGTCTAACCAGGGCTGGCCTTGCTGACCTCCATATTTCCCCAAAGGAATCAAACAATGTATCTATTTTAATTAGGCTGAACCATATGAATTTGCAAATATTCACCTGCCTTTGACCTGACTTGCAAAAAAAAAAAAAAAGGCATTTCCATATTACTCACCTTAATAGTATTTAGTCATTGTTTTCATGGTTTATCTCCCACTTGAAACTGAAGACTGAGTCATTTCTAGCGTTTCAGTCTCCTTGGTGGACAAAAGTGGTCCTAAGAAACACTAATTGGCTCTTGCGCCCAACAATCCTAGATCAGGATTCACTCCCTGTGTGTACTTGGCAGAACAGTGAACGCCACTGCGCCTATAAAGTGGGGAGACTAATGTCCACTTCAGAAAGTTGTTTGAGGAAAAAATAAAATGAAGAACAAAAAGTTCATCGTGTGTTGTCTGAAACATGATCAAGATTCGATTTTCATGTTCCCACTTCTTCGCAGCCTCCCCCACCTCCTCTTACCCTCCCAGCCCTGCAACAGACAGAAACATGCCCTCATCCTTCCACTTCTCCCGCTCCATCCACTTGGCAGCTGCTTTGCCCTGGTCTTTGGAGAGCTGTGTCTGATCACCTCCCACCTCGGCTTTCCTCATGTTTGGGTTCATGCGTTTGGATGAGACTCAAGGAAAATGACCTCTAAACTGCAATTATGAGCCGCCTCCACCTGCATCCAGATAGGCGCGGCCTCGGTGGGTTAGGCGTCAGGGAGATGGCGACTCTTTGGCAGAGATATGGGCAAAATAGCAGTATTGAAGAGCCAGATCTCACACCCAGATTGATTTTCTGGCAAATCCAATGGAATACTGGACCTTTCTAATGCTATATCTGCTGGTCTTTACCAAATTTCACTCACCACCAGTCACCTTTTAATCTTGAATGAGAATTAGCTTTTTCAGTCAATCTGAAAATGTAAAAACTAAGACACAATCCAATGAAAGTAGTATGTGTTGAAAGAGGAATATTTTGAAACAAGCTGCATTTTCTGATTTTTATCTTTCACCAAGGTTGTGGACATAATTATTTCTGAGACTTTCCTTTCAGTGAGCCTAGCATGTCATTTTATAACACTGACATTTTCCTTTATTTCCTCAAGCTAAGGATTCAAATATTATTGAAAGCAGGAGTTGTGGGTTGCTATATATGTGCCAAGTAAGAATAAGTTTTCGTCATGCTATTTGAAGACCTAGTTTAAAATATTTTGGATAAAGCGACTCCACCTACTCACTGGCTACTTTTTATTGCTGATGTGGATTGAAGTCAGCATCCACACTTTAGTGCTAATGGTTATCACCATTGATACAAAACATAATGTTAGAAGGAATCCCAGAAAATGGCCGTAGGTGACTTGGCCGATGTTCCAACTTCCCCACAATCAGGCCGTCTCTGGTTATTCACAGACATTTGCAGCAGCCAAGAGTCTCAATAGCTTAGAGACTTGCAAATCCTCGCATGAAACCTAAAACCATGGTGACTGAGGAACCAGTAAAAGTAAAATAAAATAAACTGAAGATAAATTCTATTTGCAAAAATGAAAATGGTTTCTAAGGGGCCAAGCCATAAAACTTGAGGAAACACAAATAAAAAGGAAAATAAGTCTGCCGAGAGCATGAACCATATAACTTCACTCACCAAGAAGCTGAGGGACTTCTGAGGTTCTCGCCCCATCACGCATAATGTGGGGTCACTTCCAGTGAGTGGTGGCTGCAGTGTCAGCATCCATGTGGATTCTGGCCCATTTACTGAGTGTCAACCAATGCTCCAAATTTGTATCACGTTTTTGTTTATTTGTTCTTTTTTTTTTTACAAAAGTAAAGAAATAATAATAAAGCTACTGCCCTCTTTGCAATTAGTAAAGGGATAGAAATGTTTTTTACATTTTGATATTGGTATTTGATATTGTTGAGTTCGAGCATAACAAATATGTCAGCAATTTAGTGGAGGGTGAGAGTGGAGAACGTGTGCAGACGTCTTATTGGATTTTATCTCCATTGGCTCGACTGTAAGTAGCTTTTCATTCCAATGGCTATAATTTTGTTTTCCCCCTACTACATCAATTTTCTAAGCATAATCAGCACAGGCTGTAAAAAGTGATAATATGAGATTAATGGCTGGCGGCCAGAGCCTTTCCAATATCTTTTCTTCACATTTTGACTTCTTAGACAAATACATAAAAATATGGAAGCCTTCCATTGCTATCGAAAAATTGTGTTACATAATGCTCTGGATCATACACAGTCTCTGCCAGCAAAATGTAAGATGCTAACTAACCATCTCTATCTATGAGATGACAAGTGCACTTAAAACTGCTGCAAATTATTCTGCCCTCCTTCCTCCTCCAATTTGCCACTTTGTTACTTTTCCTGACACAGTTTGTGGTTTCTGTGAGTTGCTTTTCATTTCAATTTAGAAAGAAAAGAAAGAGCATAATTCAAACTATAACGTTTAGGGTTTTGTGGTTGTTCTGGAGCTGAGAGAGAATCAGGCAGGGCCACTGGTCTTCATTGCTGGGTGACAAGTGGGCTTGAACTGGTGAGTGAGCAGAAGACAGACCCCTTGGCTTGACTCCTTTTTCGAGCAAGATTTGTAGACAGTGGAACAAGGGTTGAATTTAGCCAAGAAATTCTGGGGTCAGGAACACATTGCAAAGTGTGACTTATTTGAATCTTAATGTAGGATAGTCTTCCAAGTGCAGGATATTATTGAGGAAAAGGATGAGATATAACCCTGGGGAGCAAGGCAGGAGCAGGGAGGAGAGTTCATATTTGTCTGTTCCCTGTCTTCACCCCACAGTGAAACTGGGATGAGTTCCATGGAAGATGATGTTTATCCATTTGTACCCTCAAGAGAGAAAGACATTGGCCAGAACTCAAGCAGAGGAGGATTCTGGGAGGAGGATTTGCAGGAGAGAGCCTACATAGAGGCACTGAAGCACCTCTTCATGATGCTCCACCATCACAGGCCAGGTGTAAGGGGAACACCAAGAGTCCCTACCTCATGGACCCTATGGTCTAAGACTGGTCCTGCAAGGTGCCACCAACACTAAGTGTTTGAGAAGAAGGTCGTCAGGTAATGTGCATGACAAGGATACAAAAACTGGAGGTTGACGATTGGCTGCATTCAACCAGAAATTTCTACGAAGAAAATTTAGGGAGCCCTCCTAAACCATTCACAATTATAAGACTCAGGCAACTACTTCATCCTCTGTATTACTGTACACTAAACACGTTTCAATATTTCAGTTACTCATTAGCCATTTATTAACCACTGTCTCAGGAACAGATGCTTGTTTCACCAGTGAAGATGCAGAGATCATCAGAGCAAACTATCCACACTGTCTTATAGAAGCTCAGACCAGAAAACACATATTAACATATTTTTTATACAACTGAGGACTTTGATAATATCTACATCATTTAGAAGTCTTACAGATTTAAGCAACAGGAAGAATAAATAGCTCGCAGTGCTTAGGGAAGAAAGGATTAACTGCATTGGCTTGTGCCATCAAAAAGCTCTCGGGACACATCTGCAGCTGCAGGGGGAGCTGGACTCAGGAGTTCACGTTCACTGGGATCTGTTCTCACCTATCTTTGTCTCTGGTCTCTTCAGATCCCTTTGATGCAATTCACCTGTGGGCAGCTCCCCCTGGATCCTCCCAGATTCAAGACCAAAGGGAAAGAGCAAACCCCTCTCTCTTAACAGCCTCATGGGAAGTCCTCAGTGGATTCTAACAGGGACATATATCAGAGAATCATGGGGATCTGATTAGCTGAGGCTGAGTTAAGCTACAAATACATAAACTGGAGGAAAGTAAAAAATGGTGTAGATTGAGCAGAAATCACTGGAGAAATTGCTACGTGCAAAACTCAACATATTTCCATTTTAAAAATACTAAAACCTTAATGTTTTTGTGACTTTATATTTTTTTAGTGACTTACAACAGGACAGACTGGAAACTAGGTCTTTGGGGGAATGTAACCTAATGGATTCTTAATAAATACTTGAAGATTAAGTTGATGATGATGAAAATCTCCTGCTGCTGCTGATTGTGTCTGAAGACCAAATTCCTTCTCTTGTGTCCTCCCGTTACACAGTCAAGGGCCATCACCAAAGGAAACAGAGCTCAGTGTTACCCTAGGACCTCTCCCCCAGGAGATTTACATACAGATATTATCAGACTAAATTAAATCTCAGACACATGTCTTTGGAAGATTATGCAACACTGAAATAATACTCTTAATCACATAATTAACATTTATGGCACATTCTAGTCCAAAACTACAGAATATATATTCATTTCTGTTGTATATAAAACACTCACCGGGTATTATGGCCATATTCCAGACCATAAAACAAATCTCAGAATGTTAAAAATGCTTAAAATTGTACAGAGTACATTCTCTCACCATAACAGTACTGATAAGAAATCAATCACAAAAAGATATCTGAAAAATATCCAAATATTTGGAAATAATCCAACATGCTTTTAAATAATCCATGAGTCAAAGAAATTATGAGAGCAGCTGGAATATACTTTCAAATAAATAAAAATAAAACACAAAATTTCAAAAATTTTGAGGTATTGCTAAAGAAATGCTTAGAGGGAAATGTAGAATTTGAAATGATTATGATAAAATCAATGCTTTCCTCAAGAAATGAAAAAAAGTAGATCAAAGTAAACTCACAGTAAGTAGAATGAAGGAAAAATAAAAAGAAGAGTGGAAAATCAATTCAATAGACAAAGAATAGAGAAAATCAATGTAACCCAAAACTGGATCTCTGAAAAGATCAATAAAATCTATGAAACTCTAATCAGGCTGAATAAGAAAACAATGAGAGAAGATATTACTTACTAATATGAGGAGTGAAAGATGGAACATTTCTAAGATCCTATAGACATTAAAAGAATAATAAAGTTATTTTATGTACAACTTTACACCAATAAATTTGAAAAATGAGATGAAATGGACACATTCCTTGAAAGCCACAAATTACCAAAACTGACTTAAGAAGAAATAGAAAATCTGCAAAGTCCTATATACATTAAAAAAAATATTGAGGGCCCAGCCCCGTGGCCGACTGGTTACAGTTCCATGCGCTTCACTTTGGCGGCCTGGGTTCACAGGTTCAGATCCCAGGCAAGGACTTACTCCACTCATCAGCCATGCTGTGGTGGTGCCCCATATACAAAATAGAGGAAGATTGGCACAGATGTTATCTCAGGGCTAATCTTCCTCAAGCAATAAAAGTGGAGGATTGGCAATGTATATTAGCTCAAAGTGAATCTTGCTCAGCAAAAAGAAAAAAAACATATTGAAAACTTTCCACCAAAAAGGACATATCCTACCCCACCTAATAAGGTAATTAAGAAATAAAGGACATATAAATTGGGAAATAAGAAGTAAAACTATCTTTATGTGTAAATGATATGATCATGCACATAGGAAATCCTAAAGAATCCACAAAATAGCCACTAGCTCTTATAAATGTGTTGAACAAGGTCACAGCACACAATATAGAAATGCAAAGATCAATTGTATTTTTGTATTTCTATATACTACTATCAAAAATTGGAATTTGAGAGGCCAGCCTAGTGGCGTAGTGGTTAAGTTTGTGTACTCTGCTTCGGTGGCACAGAGTTCGTGGGTTTGGATCCCAGACGTGGACCTACTCGCTGCTCATCAAGCCGTGCTGCAGTAGCATCCCACATACAAAATAGAGGAAGACTGGCACAGATGTTAGCTCAGCGACAATCTTCCTCAAGCAAAAAGAGGAAGATTGGCAACAGATATTAGCTCAGGGCCAATCTTCCTCATCAAAAAAAAAAAGGGAATTTGAGACATACAACTAGAATATACAACTATGTACTGGGGCTTTGAGAAGGGGAATAAAAAGGAGGAAAATTAGCAGCAGATGTTAGCTCAGCATGAATCTTTGTAAAAAAAAAGAAAAATGGGACTTTGAAATTGAAGTACTATCTACAACAGTGTAAAAAAATATGACATACTTAGGGATGAACTCAAAATATGAAAAAGATCTGTACAATGAAAAGTAAATAGGACTTCCGAGAGAAATTAAGGAAGACCTGAAAAAATGGGGAGATATATGTTGTTTTAAGGATCAAAAGACTCAATATTGTTATAGTGTTCACTTTACCCAATTTGGTCTATAGACTCAAAGCAATCCTAGTCAAATTCCAAAAGTGTAAATTTCATCTAGAAAACTGTAAGTTGATTTTAAAATTTAGATGGGAATAAAAAGAATCTAAAGAGTCAAGCAAACCTAAAAGAAAAAAATCTGTATATCTTATACGATCTGGTTTCGAATCATGTATCAAACTACAAAGATTTCAGATCCTGCAACAGACTATAAAGATGCCATAATCAAGAGAGCGGGTATGAGAGAGAGAATAGACACATTGATCAAAGGAACAAAGAGAGAGTCCAGAACCACACCCAAATGGTCATTTGATCTTTGACCAGTTTGGCAATGCAAATCAATGAGAGACATGACAGTCATTCAACCAATGGTGCTGGGACAACCAATGGTGCTGGGACAACCAATAGAAATATAAGGGAAAACACCCTGACAACTACTTCATACTATAGACAAAAATGAATTAAAAATGGATCGTGGACCTAAGCATAAAAGCTAAAACTATAAAACTTCCAAAAGGAATTATAGGAGAAAATATTTGAGACTTTGTGGTTACTTCTTACACAGGAAACAAAAGGTATGTATAACAGAAGAAAAATTTTGTAAATTTGAATTTATCAAAATAAAAAATCCTGCTCTTAAAAAATGAAAAAGAAGAAAAGGCAAGCCACATCTTGGGAGAAAATATATGACAAAGGAATGGCTTGTCTCCAGGATACAAAGAGAACACTCACAACTCAGTAAAGAGATGAACAGGACAATTAAAAAGTGAGCAAAATATTTGAATAAATACTTTCAAATGGGACAAATTGCCAATAAGCATGTGAAAAGATGTTTAACATCAGCAGTCAACAATGAATGAAAATTAGAGTCACAATGACCATTGCAGACATATAAGAACATATTGTCTTAAATTTAAAAGACTAATAACTGAATATTTTCAGTTAATCTAGGTGTGGCCAAGGTCAGCGAAGAAAGAAAGAGAGGGAGTGAGGTGGGACCACTATTCATTGCTACCCGCCAGTAGCAGGGGCTGTGCGAGAGCTCTGCTGCCATGATTTAATCCTCGAGTTCCTCTGAGAAGGCCGTTATCCCTCTTTACCCAGAGGCCACGTAGGTTGAAACTCAGATCCCTCTGATTCCAGAATTCTTGGTTTATCCATGATATCACGTGGTCCTCGGGGACACACAGCAAGACCATCTGCCGTGGGATTCCTTATGCTTGCCCTTTCTGGGATCAAACCTTGTCCCCAAATTTCTGAGTGGTACTAATTACAGTTAAAGGTAGTGGAAGTGAAGCTGAATAGCTCACTACAAATCTCTGGGTTCCACAGCGGAACCAGGTTCCTCTGGGTTCAGGAGGAACTCCTTGGACCCAACGCACCTTCAAGCCACAGAAAAGCAATCACCTCCAAAAGGCGGTGTATCATCTGTAAATCTTCGACAAATTTTGTTTTTAACTCTGCTTGTTTGAAGAAAAATATACCATTACTTTTAGCCTAAGCATGTGAATGCGGAAGATAGTCCAGTGAACTGGTAGAGTACCCAGGAAGCCACCAAAGATGTTCAAAGAATTAAGTTAAATGTGACTCCAGCTTAAAATATGTTCATAGAAATAGCACATTCCTGTGACTCTGCAATAGAGTTTGAATCTTTTCACACATAGCTTAGTCACAGATTTCTTACAGCATACAGGAATAGCCTCTTGGAATGGTCATTGTTTTCATGTTGAGTGTCTTGCCTGAGAATTTTTATATTCAGTTAGGGACCTGAAGTCATATACTTCTCTTACTCACAAATAATATTTCAATATGTGATCTAAAAGATTACATCTTGTATCAACTTAGTAAACTGGAGCCGACTGAAAACAAGCAATTACTAAAAATAGCTTCCAGTTTCTTAACTAGAAAATCTTCCATGGAAATAAGGGCTGTCCTTTCACACACCTGGCTGATTTATAACTGAAGATGCTGTACCCACTTGAGATCTCCAGAAAGGGAAAGTGGACATCAGTGAGGGCTCTGACATGTCTATAATCTGCTAACAAAGAAAACTTTGAATGTTTTCTTTATGTCCATATTTCTTACACATCACTGTTGCCCTAGGAAGCAACACCGCCTTCTCTGCCTGCTGTGTTCCATCACACTCCATCTCCCTGTCTCTGTCCGTCATCTTGGTATTTACCTTCCGTTCATCCTTTCTGTTCTTTTATTCTTGCTTCCTCCTTTCCTGCTGTACTTTGGGTTAACTAAGTATTTCTTTACATTGCATTTTATCTTCTCTATTGGGTTTTTTTGCTGTAACTCTTCATGTTATATTTTATTGTTACTACAGGGTTTATAAATACACATCCTTAATTTAATACAATCTACTTTGAATTAATATGACACCACTTTGTATGTAATGTAAAATCCTTACAACAGTATAATTCCATTTAACTTCTCCTATCCTTTGTGCTTTGTAGGTTACATATTTCAATTCAATGTATATTGTAGGTTCTACAGTGCATTATTATATTACTCTAAAGAATCAGTTAACTTTTAAAGATTATTAGTTAAAAAAATCTTTTATACCTACCCACATTTTACAATTTCTAACACTCTTATAAATACAAATTTCCATTTTCCTTTAGCCTGACTTTCTTTAGCAATTATGGTGTGAACCTGCTGGCAATACATTCTTTCAGCTTTTGATCATCTGAAAATATCTTTATTCTGCTTTCGCTTCTGAGAGATATTTTAAGTGGACATAGAAGTCTAGATTGATGCTTTTCATCTTTATCACTTTAAAGAAGTAACCCATTTCTTGTGGCCTACATTGTTTCTGATGGAACGGACTCATTCTTATCATTATTCCTCTCTATAAAATGTGTTTTTTAATCTGCTTGAAGAATTCCTTTTTTAAATAAACGTTTTATTTTAGAACAGTTTTAGATTTACAGTAAAATTACAAGGATAATACAGGGAGTTCTCATAGCCCCCACACCCCAGTTTACCCTATTACTAACATTTTACTATAGGATATTCCATTTGTCACAACTAATGAATCAATATTGATATATCGTTATTAACTGAAGTCTGTATGTTATTCAGATTTTCTTGTTTTTTACCTAACATCCTAATTCAGTTCACGGATCCCATCCAGGACACAACATTACATGTAGCCCTGTCTCCTCAGCCTCCTTTGGGCTACGGTAGTTTCTCAGACTTTCCCTGTTTTGGTGACCTTGACAGTTTGGAGGATTCCTGACAGATTGGTCAGGAATCTTGTAGAATGTGTCTCAGTTTGGATTTGTCTGTTGTTTTCCTAATGATGGGACTGGGGTTATGTGTTCTTGGGAGGAGAGACACAGAGGCAGGGTGCCTTTTTCATCACACTGTATCTAAGTTACATCTCAACATGGCTTATCACTATTGATGTTGACCCCAATCACCTGGCTGAGGTGGGGTTGTCAAGTGTCTCCACTGTAAAGTGACTCTCACCCCCTTTCCATGCTGTGCTCTGTGGGAGGAATTTACTATGTGCAGCCCACACCTAAGGAGTGAAGAGTTATGCTCCACCACTTACAGGGCAGAATATCTGCGTGAATTATTTGAAGTTCTGAAGATGGGAGACATCCATTCTCCCCCATTTTTAATTCATTCTATCATTTGTTTATATAAGTATGGGCTCATAGATATCTATTTATACTTTGGGTTATGACCAAGTAACTCTATTTTGTTCCTCCAGTTGGTCCAGTTTTGGCCATTGGGAGCTCTTTAGGATGGCTCCTGTGTCCCTTTGACAGACTGCATCTTTGTGCATTTTAATAATTGCTTCCTTACTTCTGTCATTACAAGATGCACCAGCCTCATCTTCTATATTTCCTACTCCATCCCTAGAAACAGCCATCTCTCCAAGAAGCCTTTAGGATTTTCTTTTTATCTTTAACTTGATGGAATTGACCATGATGTGCCCAGGTTTGGGTTTCTTTGTGTTTCTCCTCTTGTTGTAACATTACATATTGTACATTTGTTTAATATACACATCACGCTTGCAGTGTCTGGCACATAACACGTGCTCAACACATATTAGCTATTACAATTATTAGTGTAAAAAGATCTCATTTGCATTACATCTGAGGTCCTAAGTGACCTGGGAACCAATCTCCTTTTTGACCAAAATTTCACTAACTTTATCTCTTTTATTTGTGTTCTTCTCACCCTAATCACATTTCGTTTTTGCACACATAGCTGCTGTAGTAACATCTTCCCAGAAGGCACCGTGAGTCCTCCCAGAAGCCGTATTCTGCCATCCATGTGGCTCCATTGTGGTGCTTTCTCCTGTTGACCGAATGTGCTTACAAGTCAGAAGGGTGGTTGTCCAGGGTCTTCCTGTTCCCCCTTCCTCTTTGAGGATGGCTTTCAGTGGAATATCAATAAAATGCTACCTAACTGTTTATGATATTTATTTTCTAATGTTTTTATTCCTCTACCTTTACCCGCATTTCCAGCCTTAGGTTGTTAGAAATACCTTTATAATGTCTCTGAAGGCTCTTGAACCCTACGAAAATGCTAGTAATGTTGATTGGGGTAGCAGTAAGATTATCTTACAATGGAATTTGTGAGTAGGCTTTTGAATTTTTGAATCCTGATTTAACTGAGCCTCTTTTTCTCCTCTAAGAAGACTTAGAGGGAGTTAAAACAAACCAAGAGGGAAAATGAATCAAAATATCCCTTTATTTTTAATGGGATTGGGCAAGAGATCCCAATGGCCTCAGAACCCAATGTTTAGCGAATGTGCTGGACCATGTAGAGGGCACTACTTTTTTTTTTCCCCTACTCCAGGAAGGTCTGAATAGTCTCAATTCAAAGAAAGCACAAATATCACTCCTATATATTTCCCTTTAACGTCTAAGCCTTAGTGTCAGCCATCGTCAATATAACTAGAAGAAAGACTGATTAAAAAGAATCCAGGGCTGCCAAAAGCCAGGACAGACACAGAGAGAAGCCTAGAGCTGTCTTAGTTCAACTTGGCCAGATTTCCTGTGGTCACCACTTTGCACCAAATCTTAGGGCCACAGCCTTGGCCTTCTCCATTCTGTCCACTTCCACTGTGTCATCATGTGGAAGAAGAGAAAGAAAGAGCAAGTCAGAGTCTCAGAGGGCCGTCCTGTCCAGAGTGTATTTTTACAATTTTTGAAGGAAAGTGGTGGGGGGAGATCTTCAGTTTTATGTATACAAGAAAAACGTAAAAATTCTGGATTCCCAGGAAAGGTAAGACAATAGGGCATGGTCTTGTGCAGCCTCTTTTGTTGTTCTTCTCACATTTCGGGGTCAAGAAGAGAAGATGGTGATGGGCATGCATTATAGCTCCTGCTCCAACAGGTCCACAGCCAAGAACTCCACCCTATCCCAACTAACATTATAAATCATATCTGGGTGTGTTGCCTACAAAACTATCAAGACAGTGGTATAAACATACAAATGATAATTTAAAAAAAAATGATCAGTTACTTAAATACCCCAAATTCACGGCCACTTTATAAAATTTAGTAGGTATCTCTTTCCGTTATGGAATTACTTATCTCCACAGATAAGTAAAAATTTCATCGAAGTGTATCTTCCCTTATTTTGTTACCAAGAGAAAATCCCAATATATGGCCCCTTCCCCACTTATTCTGCTCATCTCTGAGTCAAAAGCTGAAAGAACAGTCTTTATTTGGAGGCTAATTTGCTTAAGTTTCAACTTCAGCCTGTGGAATCATTCATGGGAGCTGACACAGCCACCTCAGTACCCCCGGAGCCGGGTTTTCTCAAACCCAATGCTTTCACATTCCTCATCTTTCCACAGCTCTAAGAACAGTTAGTAGAGATAAGAATAGCACAGCAATGACCCCACACCCATAAAATTGAGAAAACATCAATAACAGAATGAAACGTGAAGACTGCAGCAACTTTAAATCTACGTACCAAGTCTAGACTGACACCACTATCAGTACAGTCAGCAACCTCATCTGGACCCTCCCTTCTGCCTACTGTGTCATTACACTTTGTGAGTCGTCTCTCTCTCCTTCTCTGCCGTTTTATGTAACAGTTCTTTCAAGTATGCCCTAGCATCCTCAAACCTCCAGGGATTTCCATTTCTCAGACATCACAAAGAACACAGAAGTAAGAGACAAATTTCTCTTAAAATTTACCTTCAAGGCTACACATTTATCTGCATCTTTATATATCGTGTTTTCTGTCTTTCCTCCTTCCTGTAGGCTAATTTCCCTGTGTGTTCTCTGGATCACATCTCCTCTTACCTCCTCAGACTATTTGATTTATTCAGTTATTCTCTCTCGCTTCTCTCTCTCAACTTCTTTATATTTCCTAACATGTAAATCCATATCTGTACGTTAAAACACCTCCCCTGATCCCACATCCTTTTTTAATTATCACTCTTCTGCATGCCACATATTAAGCTTTTAAATGGGTTTCAATGCGTTAATTTTTTCCTCACTTTCCACTTTTTTGCTTGTTTTTGTTGTTGTTGTTTTTCATTGTAGTAAAATACACACATATAAGATTGACCATCTTAACTATTTTTAAGAGTACAGTTCAGTGGCATTAAGTACATTCACATTGTTGTGCAGCCATCACCACCATCCATCTCCAGAATACTTTTCACCTTGTAAAACTGAAGTTCTATACCCATTAAACAGTAACTCTCCATCCCCGCCTCCCCCAGCCCCTGGCAGCCTCCGTTCTACTTTCTGTCTCTGTGAATTTGACTACTCTAGAGACCTTATATAACTGAATCATACAGTATTTGTTCTTTTGTGACTGGCTTATTTCACTCAGCATAATGTTCTTAAGGTTTATCCATGTTGTAGCATGTGTCAGAATTTCCTTCCTTTTTAAGGCTGAATAATATTCCATTGTATGAATATGCCACATTCTGTTTATCCATTCATCTGTCAATGGACGCTTGACTTGCTTCCACATTTTAGCTATTGTGAATAATGCTGCTATGGAAATGGGTGTACACATATCTCTTCAAGACCCCACTTTCAATTCCTTTGGATGTATACTCAGAAGTGAAATTGCTGGATCGTATGTTATTTTTTTAAATTTTTTGAGAAACCACCATACTGTTTTCCACAGAGATTGTGCCATTTTATATTCCCACCAACAGTGCACAAAGGTCTCTTTCACTTTTTTAGCCACTATGATCTTGTTTTACACCAGCTATTTAATTGAAACTATTCTTGACAGGATCGCTACTTAATTCCCTACCACTAAATCCAATAGTTCTTATTCCGTCTCTATTAATCATAATTTCTCACGAGTTTTCATTCATTAATAAATATTTATTGAGTGCTTACTCTGTGCCAGCCACTGTTGTACTTACTGGGGACGTAGTAACAAATGAGACAGATGAAAAACCCTGACCTTGTTAAGGTGTGTTAAAAATAAAAAAGCAAATGGTAAGTGGCAAATGTAAAGCAAAGACAATATCTGGGAGTTATTGATGAAAAGGTATTGAAAAGTTAAATAACTGGTTAGAGAGAAATCACTGAGAAGATGACCTTTGTGTAAAGACAAAAAGGAAATGTATGCCGAATGGTACACTTAAATTGGGTGAATTTGTGCTTTGCAGTTAATATCTCAAAAAAGCTGTTAAAAAAAATAAGTGGTAGAGAAGTTTACAATTCGGTTATCAGCAGGAAAATAAAGAGAAGAAGAAAGAGAAAAACCAGTTTGAGAACAGGGGAAACTTTGCATTAATTAGACAAATTAGTTTTGAGGTTATGGCGAGGAGATTAAGTGTGAGGTGCGCAGTTGGGTGACAGAAATGAGATGAGGCCTCAGAAGAGATATCCAGATATAAGTGATACTGAGGGGCTGCGTGGAGCCAGTAGACGGTACCCAATATGTTCTCAGAGCATCACAATTGCTGCTCTACTCCTGATACTCAAGATGAAGTTAAACCTCTTTGAAAATCTTATTGACTCCTTAAAATCACCAGTTCTGGTTTTTCTATTCATATTTTACACTTGAGAGACTATAACATGTTATGAGATTACAATTGTGTAAACCTATTGGTAAATTTAATTTACTTTTTGTGAGACATATAGTCATAGTTACTCACTTAAAGTAAATGCCATTTAGTAATGGTAGGATGCTGTTTTGAAACTAATGAGAATATTCTAAAACATAACACATTCAATATGTATAATTTATGTTGCTTATTGTGTTTTCAGTCTTTTTTACATTTAGTCAAATATAGAGTGCCAATTGTAGACTCAAATTCAATGCATTGATTTCAAGTTTCATTTCATTTCAACAAAATGGTAAGATTTGGTCCAAAAACAAAGATTTCCAAGGATTTCTGTCCATTAAACATTTCTTCTAAAGAGCTTTTTCAAAGAGTTAATGGTAACTTAATCAAATACACATGGTTTAACATTTCTTTGCAAATCCAGTGATTGAGGAGAAAAACAAATTTGTGCAAAATGTGTTTGCCAGAACCTTTCAAAAATAGGTTAAGATGTATTTTGTTGAAAATGAAAGGCTGCTGGTTTCTCCCATCTCTATCAGCAGATACCGTTGTTGAAAAAAGGAGAGCCAAACCCAAAAATGATGGGACACTAGAACCAGATGTGAGTTCTCACACAGGAAAGTGTTTCATGATGTTCCAGACAACTAACACTACCAGCTTTGGTTACCATCAAATGGAGGCTTTGCAGCTGACAGAGTTCCAGCCCTTTGGTAAGTGGTCTTGGGGTTGGCTCCAGAAGGATTGTCTCCTGCACCTGGTCTCCAAGCCTTTCTGTTATTCCTTTCTAGACTATAGCCTTCAATATTAGTCTAAATCTTTCATCCATGATAAAAACACATATTACCTTTTTTGAATTAAACAAAACTCCACTCTATTGCATAAACTTATTACATAAACTTATGTAAGCTTAGGTTTCATTAGTAAAATGGGGATAACATTGCCTTCTTCCAATTCATTGAGACAATTGGAGGTGTTACATGCCCAGTTTAGAAGAGCGACCAGAATGAGGAGTCCTCATTGTGAGTGGCCAGGACTCAAGGGTCTTTGCTCCCCAGACCCACTTCTCTCACTTCAGCACAGCTGTATTTTGGAGTATTTCCCTGTGACACCACGCTTGAGTCTAATTTCTGTGGCACTGCATATTTTTTAGGTTGTAACAGAAATCCAATTTGAACTAAAGTAATGAAAATAGGATTTATTGGAAGAGTACAAAAGTAGAAGACAAAATTAGTGAAAAATGTAAAGGAAGTAAGGCATCTCCTAGCATCACTGTCAGCAATCTCTCTCCCAGTACCCACCCCTCTTCCTCTCTCTCTATCTCTCTTTCTTTCGATCTCTTTGTATTTTGTCTTTGCTTTTTGTTTTTCTTTCTGTCTCAGCTTCATGCTCTTGTACGTCTGATGGCTTTCTTCACACAGCTGAGCACACAGCTGCTGGGAGCTCAGGAGTCACATCCTTAAAGAGTTGGGAGAATGTGAAGGAGATTTGTTCCCCAGAGAGTTGGACAGGAAACTCCTGGAGGGTGCCGACTGGCCTGGAGAGTCAGGTGTGTCTTCCTGGACCAACCATTGTTCTGAGGGATGGAGTATGCTGACTCACCCAGGGTCAGGGCCCACCTGGAGCCAGAGAGTGTGGAGACTGTGAGGGCAGCACTCCTCTTTTTCAAGAACCAGATGGTCAGACAGGAGATTTACCAAGGGAAGAAGGGTTACAGTTTCAGGCAAAATAATTTTTGTTTACTGTAGAAGTAGTAAAAAATACTAAGCTGCAATTAATAGCATTGTGCGTGTATGATTCAGATAGCCATTCCTGTCTTCAAATAGGCTTTCTAGACACATCAAAATGTGAAAATAGTTGAACAACACGAGTTTCTCAAATTATTAAAGTATTTTAAGAAATTAGGATAAAAAAATCCTTGCCCAAATGATGATGACAGTCTATTCACAGTTGTAAATGAGCCAAGAGAGAACGTAAGTCTGCATAGATTACTCAGAATTTTCTCCAATAAAGAGGTCAATCTGGAGTGCTCTTGTCCTCAACGCTAACCCTTGATTCTCCCCTTAGAGTGCTGAGAGCACTGGATTTCACTCCTCGCTCTCATATGTTAGAAATGAGATCTCCTCCTCCTTCTTCTATCCTCTGCTCTCCTTCACTTATAGATTAAAAGTATTTATTAAGCACACAGTAGGTGCCAGCAGGAGTCCAGGAACTGGTTTATAGTGAATAATATTACACATGGAGTTGATTCCTTATGCAGTGAGGCTAATGGAATGCCTTCTACATCCTGGACATTCTGACTAAATTGTATTGTCCTACACACACTGTTAATACATCCTTCATTATTTTCCTTGCAGGCATTTTTATACAAGAGTAGTGAATTGTTTGAACATTATCTTCCGTTCTCAAAATATTTTCAAAAGATGCTATTTCCTTTTAGTTAAATATAGTCGTGTTCAATAGTGTTTGAATCGTGCACTTCATTGGATGCTGGGGGCAATCTCAGCCACCCTTCTCTGCTTCCTCTCCATAGCACTCTTCACTGTCAGATACACGATACAACTGACTATTTATTACACTGAATGTCCATCTGCTCCACGAGAAGGCAAGTGCCACGTGGTGGGGGTTTCTCTTCTCTGTTTGCTCCGCTATCCCAGTGCCAAGAAAAGTGTCTGGTGTCTAGCAGGCTCTCAAATTATATTTGTTGAATTGGGCAAAAATAAGACACAATGTCTGTCTTTGAAGAGATTTCATCTAGTTGGGACAGCAGAAATCTAAACTGTGACAGCAGATGCAGACATGGCCAGTGGAGGGTTCTCCATTCAAACTGGAACAGGAGAGGTCAAGAGACAGTCTTAGCTGTTTTCTACATAAATCAATGGGAGTAAGATTGTAGATCTGGGTGCCTCATGTTGAAAGTTATGTTTTCCTAATAACCGCACTGTCTTTGAAAAGTAAATTGTAAACTAGATTTTGTGATTTAACAGAAAGCTGTCTTTCATTATGAACTTAGAAGAAAATAATAGAAAAACGGCCAAATGGGATACTTAAAAAACTCAATCTGCATTGAACAAAAACTGCAAGGATTAATAATTAAAATGCCTTTTGCTCTGAGGAAGTCTTAGCCTTTTCCCCTCTGCAAGTACAGGAATTTAGGTCAGGCAGCTGAAGGTAATCGAGAAGGCCTCCCCCTTTGAAAGAATACTGAGATTGGGCCCCCACGCTCGGGTCTGATAAGACAGACAGTTAGAATAACTTAGTAGGAACCTTCTCTAAAAGCTGCATCATCTGGTGGGCCATAGAGAGGCTGAGAGCAGGGCTGTTTTCCAACAACCACCAGAAGATGCTAGGGGAGCCAAATGAGGAATCTTAATCAGGTAAATATTAAGACTAAACTGAAAAATTGGAGGGCAAGAAGTTTACCTTACGCCCCATGACCAGCACTTGGAAAGTGGTCAAGGATGCTTTTCCCTTGAGTTGAGGTCGCCTGCCAGCATCTACAGGTGTCCTGGCTGCTCAGTTTCTATGAACAAGTCTTATCTTTAAAAGTGTATCTTGGGATCAGTCTTTCTCACCAAGAGAGTTACTAAATTCATATTGTTTGACATCATTCTGCCCGCGTAGGAAAGAACATGGGGAAACTGCAAACTAGATGGTGAGTTTGAAGATCTCAGGTATCTGTTGCTAGGAAAGTTACCATCACTTCCACTTAGTAGAAAACACCAAATTACTCACCAAATGTAATTCATAGAATCTCAAATGAAATAACCAATATTTAATAGTGGTTATCAAATGTGAATGTGCCAAAAGAATACAAAACAACATTTTAAAAATGCATGTTTTCAAGAATTGTTCTAAACATGCACAAATTAACATACATGCACACATGTACACACATTAATTTACACTCACGCACACACATACACGTACATGCAAATACATACAAATGTACGCACACAGATATATACATGCATACATCTATAATTTGTTTTACTAGGTTTAAAGTGGAAAGATTTACATTTTTATGAACATCCCGAGGCATCCACAAGTGGACAGTCTTAGCAGGCCTGCGCCATGAGAAATCCTGCTGTGGGAGGTGGCCCCTGCCAATTCATTTGATTTCTGTGACTGCAAACACAGAAGAATGTAGCAAAATTATTGAATGCCTAGAGCAAGCCTGTGGCCACCTTGCTACAGGTCTGTTTCTACTACCCCCAACCTAGTTTCCTCATTGTGGTGGGAGAAGGGAACTAGCAATGATATGTCAGATGCAGAGAAAGTGATTTTCGTGCACAGTCTCATGTAATTCACACAGTGACATTGACACTGGTCACATCATCTTTGTTGTACAGCCAGGAGAATGAAAGTTCAGAGTGATTAATAATATGCTGGAGGCCACACAGCCTGTTGGCGGTTGAGCCTGAGGCTCTGAGCACTTGTCTGTTGACTGCCCCACACTGTGTGCAGGGTCTGATCTCAGGAATTGATTCTGAGACCTGGTGCCATCTGAAGACTAGTGGGGTTTTGGGAGGTTTGTACTCTAAGCCTGGTGGTCATTGGACAAGGACATGTGTTTATTTATCAAGCTGTGAATTTGAGATTTGTGTGTACTTTGCTGCATGTATGTATAGCTCAATTAACAGAACAACAAACATTTGTCCTTGGAATTAGACACAGGGGTTAGAACAAACCTGTTCATGCGTGACAACAAGGTTCCTGGACTTCAGCCCAGTTTTAGAGCAGTGGTGGCTGTGCAAGTGCTGTAGAAATGAATGCAGCCTGGAAAGACTTGATGACTTCACACTTTTGAAATGTTTAGAACATGTAAGCATAATATATCTTTATAAAAACTACATCAAAGTGATAACTTTGCCAGTTTATGGAGAAGACCATTGCTGGTGATGAATTAAAAATGAGATAAATTGAGGAACAGGTGTTATTGAACCAAGTGAGCTCGCCTCCTGGTGAGTTAAATAAGACTCGACACGAGTAGAAGTTGTCTCACAAAGTAAAGTGTATTTGCAGCAAATAGGAGGCCACGAGGAATCATTTCTGAAGTCATGGCATCCCTGAACAAAGGGAAGCAGCAACTTTTATTTCGTTGGGGAATGAATATTCAAAAGGGAGAGGTGGGTATTCACTTGTAGAGGCTCAGTTGGAGAACATGCGTCCACATAATGAGGCCTAAGCTCCCCCTGGAGAGATCTTTGCTTTAAAAATAAGGCAAAGGTCGTGGGCACAGCTCCTGTGATGAGGCTTGGTCAGTTTCAGGATGGCTGGTGGTTACATCTCCCTTGAGTGCCTCATTTGGTCAGTTTCAGGATGGCTGGTGGTTACATCTCCCTTGAGTGCCTCATTTGGTCAGTTTCAGGATGGCTGGTGGTTACATCTCCCTTGAGTGCCTCATTTGGTCAGTTTCAGGATGGCTGGTGGTTACATCTCCTTAACATACAAAAGGAAAAGAAACAACTTGGAAAAACAGTTCATTGTTTCCAAACCCACCCTTGAGTTTCTGAGGAACCTAGTCAGTGACACGGGCACACAGTACAAAATGAATTTTCAAAGAAAACTGAAAAGAAATGAGAATTGATGGGGAAATGAAATTGGTGGGTTCTTTTAAAAGCACATAAAACATAGAGTCAAAAACTGCTGTTCAAAACGTTTTTGAACCAAAACCTCACCCTATGTAATTCTGTGGTGATTACATAATCAGGGAATCCCATAGAATTGCGAGTTCATATTGTCTGAAGGGTGGATACAAGACAAGTTCTTAAGGGAGATGACATCGTGTTTTTTCCAAGTAGGATCGTCTGGATATACCAAAGTTTATTTATCCACTTACCTGCTGAAGGACATCTTGGTTGCTTCCACGTTTTGGCATTTGTGAATAAAGCTGATATAAACATCTGAATGCAGGTTTTTATGTGTACCTAAGTTTTCAACTCTTTTGGGTCCATAGCAAAGAGTGCAATTGCCAGATCGTTTGTTAATAGTATGTTTAGTTTTGTAAGAAACCTCCAAACTATAGTCCAAAGTGTCTGTACCATTTTGTATACCCACCAGCAATATATGAGATTCCCTGTAGCTCCACATCCTTGCCAGGGTTTGGTCAATATTCCACATTTTGGGCATCCTGATAGGTATGTAGTGGTATCTTAATGTTGTTTTAATTTGCATTTCTCTGATGCCATGACTTGGAGCATCCTTTGGCACATGCTTATTTGTCATCTGTGTATCTTCTTTTGTTAGGTGTCTGTTAAGATCTTTGGCCCATTTTATAATTGGGTTGATTGTTTTCTTATTGAGTTTTAAAAGTTCTTTGTATATTTTGGATAACAGTGCTTTATCAGATGTATCTTTTGTGTAAATATTTTCTTCCAATCTGTGACTTGTCTTCTCATTCTCTTGACGTTGTCTTTTACAGAGCAGAAGTTTTTAATTTTATTGAAGTTCAGCTTATCAATTATTTCTTTCATGAATTGTCTCTTTGGTGTTGTATCTAAAAAGGCATCATCAAACCCAGGGTCATCTAGGTTGTTTCCTATGTTATCTTTTAGCAGTTTTGTAGTTTTGCTTTTAGATTTAGGTCTATGGTCCATTTTGAGTTAATTTTTAAAGGGTATAAGGTCTTTCTCTAGATTCATTTTTTTGTATGTGGATGTCCAGTTGTTCCAGCACCATTTATTGCAGAGATTGTCTTTACTCCATTGTATTGCCTTTGCTCTTTTGTCAAAGATCCGTTGACTATATTTATGGGGGTCTATTTCTGGGCTCTCTATTCTCTTCCATTGATTTGTCTGTCTGTCCTTTTGCCAATACCACACTGTCTTGATTAGCATAGCTTTATAGTAGTTGTTGAAGTTGGGTAGTGTGAGTCCTCCAACTTTGTTCTTTTTCTTCAATATTGAGTTGGCTATTCGAGTCTTTTGCCTCTCCATAAACACTTTAAAATCAGTTTGTAGATACCTATAAAATAACTCACTGGTATTTTGATTGGGATTGTATTGAATCTACAGATAAAGTTGGGAAGAATTGACATCTTGACAATATTGAGTCTGCCTATCCATGAACATGAAATATCTCTCCATTTATTTAGTTCTTCTTAGAGTTCATTCATCAGAGTTTTGTAGTTTTCCTTATATAGATCTTATATATATTTTGTTAGATTTATACCTAAGTATTTCATTTTGAGGGGTGCTGTTTTTAATTTCAAATTGTTCATTTTGGGTATATAGGAAAGTGAATGACTTTTGTATATTAAACATATATCGTGCAACTTGCTATATTCACTTATTAGTTCCAGTTATTTTGTAGATTTTTTTTGGATTTTCTATAGAGATGATCATGTAATCTGTGAACAAAAATAGTTTTATGTCTTCCTTCCCAATCTGTATACCTTTTATTTCTTTTTCTTGCCTTTTTTGATTACCAAGGACTTCCAGTACCATGTTGAAAAGGAGTGGTGAGGGGGTCATGCTTGCCTTGTACCAACTTAGTGGGAAAGCATTGAATTTCTCACCATAAGTATGATTTTAGCTATAGGTTTTATGTAGATAGTCTTTTTCAAGTTGAGAAAGTTCCCCTCTATTCTTAGTTTACTGAGAGTTTTTATCATGAATAGGTGTTAGATTTTGTCAAATGCTTTTCTGCATCTGTTAATATCATCATGTGATTTTTCTTTTTTTCCTGTTGATCTGATGGATTACGTTAATTGATTTTCTAATGTTGAACTAGCCTTGCATGCCTGGGATCAGTTCCACTTAGTTGTGGTGTGTAATTCTTTTTATACTTTTTCAGATTCATTCTGCTAATATTTTGTTGAGGATTTTTTTTTTTTTTTTTTTTTGCTGAGGAAGATTCACCCTGAGCTAACATCTGTGCCAGTCTTCTTCCATTTTGTATGTGAGTTGCCGCCACAGCATGGCTGACGAGTGGTATAGGTCCACGCCCAGGAGCCAGACCTGTGAACCTGGGCTGCTGAAGCAGAAGGTGCCGAAATTAACCACTATGGCACGGGGCCAGCCCCTGTTGAGCATTTTTGCATCAATGTTCATGAGAGATATTGGTCTGTAGTTTTCTTTTCTTACAATGTCTTTGTCTGGTTTTGATATTAGGGTAATGCTGGCCTCGTAGAATGAGTTAAGAAATATTCCTTCTGCTTCTGTCCTCTGAAGGAGATTGTAGGGAATTGATATAATTTCTTCCTTAAATGTTTGTTAGAATTCACCAGTGAACCCATCTGGACCTGGTGTTTTCTGTTTTGGAATTTCGTTAATTATCGATTCAATTTCTTTAATAGATACAGGTTTATTCAGATTGTCTGTTGGTTCTTGTGTGAGTTTTGGCAGATGGTGTCTTTCAAGGAATTGTTCCTTGAAATTGCTCCATTTTATCTAGCCTATCAAATCTGTGGGCATAGAGTTGTTCATTATATTTCTTTATTTACTTTTAATTTCCGTGGGATCTGTAGTGATGTTCTCTCTTTTATTTCTGGTATTAGTAATTTGTGTCCTCTTTTTTTTTTTCCTTAGCCTGGCTAGAGGCTTATAAATTTTATTGATCTTTTCAAAGAACCAGCTTTTGGTTGCGTTGATTTTTCTCTATTGATTTTCTGTTTTCAATTTCATTGATTTCTGCTCTAATTCTTATTTCTTTTCTTCTATTTATTTTGGATTTAATTTGCTCTTCTTTTTGTAGTTGCCCAGGGTGGAAACTTAGATTGTTGATTTTAGATCTCTCTTCTTCTTTTTTTTTTTTTGGTGAGGAGATCAGCCCTGTGCTAACATCTGCCAGTCTTCCTCTTTTTTTTTTTGTTGCTCAGGAAGACTGGCCCTGGGCTAACATCCATGCCCATCTTCCTCCACTTTATGTGGGACACCACCACAGCATGGCTTGACAAGTGGTGCGTCGGTGTGTGCCCGGGATCCGAACCGGTGAACCCCGGGCCACCGCAGCGGAGTGCGCGCACTTAACCGCTTGCACCACCGGGCCCACCCCTCTTCTTTTTTAATATATGCATTCAGTGCTATAAATTTCTTGCTATGCACTGCTTTTGCTGTATCTCACAAATTTTGAATAGTTGTATTTTCATTTATCTCAAAATATGTTTTTTTGTGTGTGTGAGGAAGACCAGCCCTGAGCTAACATCCGATGCCAGTCCTCCTCTTTTTTGCTGAGGAAGACTGGCCCTGGGCTAACATGCGTGCCCATCTTCCTCTACTTTATATGGGACGCTGCCACAGCATGGCCTAACAAGCGGTGCGTTGGTGTGCACCCGGGATCCAAACTGGCGAACCCTGGGCCGCTGCAGCAAACCACACGTACTTAACCGCTTGCGCTACTTGGCCAGCCCCTCAAAATATGTTCTAATTTCTCTTGAGGTTTTTTTTGTTTGACCCATGTGTGATTTAAAAGCATGTTGTTTAATCTCCACATATTTTGGGATTTTCCAGTTATCTTTCTTTTATTGATTTCTACTTTAATTCTATTGTGGTCTGAGAGCAGACATTGTATGATTTTTATTCTTTTAAATTTGTTAAGGTATGTTTTATGGCCCAGAATGTGATCTGTCTTGGTGAATGTTTCATGTAAGCTTGAGAATAATGTGTATTCTGCTGTTGCTATGTGAAATCATCTGTAGAAGTCAGTAATATCCAGTTGATTGATGGTGTTGTTGAATTCAACTATGTTCTTACTGATTTCCTGCCTGCTGGATCTGCTTATTTTTGATGGAGGGGAGTTGAAGTCTCCAATCCTGATAGTATATTCATCTATTTCTCTTCCCAATTCTATTGGTTTTTGCCTCACTTAGTTTGATGCTCTGTTGTTAGTTTCATACACGTTAAGGATTGTTATGTCTTCTTGGAGAATTAACTCCTTTATCGTTATGTAATGCCCTTCTTTACCCCGGATAACTTTTCCTTACTTTGAATTCTTCTCTCTCTGAAATTAAATAGCTACTCCAGCTTTCTTTTGATTAGTGTCAGCATGGTGTGTTTTTCTCCATTCATTTACTTGTGATCTATGTATCTTTATATATAAAGTGGGTTTCTTATAGACAACATATAATTAGGCCATGTTTTTTGATAATCTTTATCTTTTACTTGGTACATTTAGACCATTGACATTCAAAGTGATTATTGATACAGGTGGATTACTATCTACTATATTTTTTACTGTTTTCTATTTGTTGCCCTTATTGTTTGTCTATTTTTGTCTTCCATTCTTTTTCTGCCTTTTGTCTTTTTAATTGAGTATTTTATATGATTTCATTTTCCCTTTTTTCTTAGCATATCAGTTACACTTCTTTTTTTTTTTTTTTTGCTTTTTTACTTGTTGCCCTGGAGTTTGCAATATACATTTATAACTAACCTAGTTCACTTTCAAATAACACTATACTGCTTCACATATAGTGTCAATACCTTATAATAACAAAATAACACTAGTTCCTTCTTTCCTTCCCTTTTATCTTTGCTGTTATTCATTTCACGTATATATAAGCATACATAGGGTATATTCATAAACATAATCAATTACATTGTTGCTATTATTATTTTGAACAAACTGTTATATATTAGATCCACTAAGAATAAGAAAAATAGAGCCAGCCCTGATGACCTACAGTTAAAGTTTGGTGTGCTCTACTTTGGCGACCTGAGTTCAGTTCCAGGTGCAGAAACACACCACCTGTCTGTCAGTAGCCATATTATGGCGGCTCATGTAGAACTAGAAGGACTTAACAACCAGAATATACAGCTATGTACTAGGGCTTTAGGGAGAAATAAAAAAGAGAGAGAGGAAGATAGGCAACAGATGTTAGTTCAGAGCAAATCTTTCCCAGCAAAAAAAAAATAAGAAAAATAAAATTTTTATCTTACCTTCACTTATTTCTTCTTTGGTGCTCTTCATTTCTTTATGTAGATCTGAGTTTCTGTCTTATATTATTTTCCTTCCCTCTAAAGGACTTTTAGCATTTCTTGCAGGGCACGTCTACTGGCAACAAATTCTGTCAATTTTTATTGGCCTGAGAAAGTGTTTATTTCTCCTTCACTCTTATAGGATAATTTTACAGAGTACAGAATTCTAGGTTGATGGTTTTTTTTTTTTTTTATTTTTTTTGTGAGGAGATCAGCCCTGTGCTAACATCCGCCAATCCTCCTCTTTTTTTTTTTTTTTTGCTGAGGAAGACGGCCCTGGGCTAACATCTGTGCCCATCTTCCTCCACTTTATATGGGACGCCGCCACAGCATGGCTTGCCAAGCAGTGCGTCGGTGCGCGCCCGGGATCCGAACCAGTGAACCCCGGGCCGCCGCAGCGGAGCGCGCGCACTTAACTGCTTTCGCCACCGGGCCGGCCCCGGTTGATGGTTTTTTTATCTCAACACTTTAAATATTTTACTCCACTCTCACTTGCATGGCTTCTGAGAAGTTGGAAGTTGGATGTAATTCTTATCTTTGTTCCTTTATAGGTAAGGTGTTTTTTTCCTCTGACTTCTTTCTGGTTTTTTTGTTTATGTTTGATTTTCTGTATTTTGAAAACGATATGCTGAGGTGTAGTTTTTTTGGCATTTATCATATGGTTTGGTGGTTTGGTGTGAGACATTAATTTGGGGAACTTCTCAGACGTCATTGTTTTAAATATTTCTTCTCTTTTCTTCCTTCCTTCCTCCCTCCCTCCCTGCCTCCCTCCCTCCCTTCTTTCCTTCCTTCCTTTCTTCCTCCCTCCCTCTCTCTGTCCCTCCATCTTCCCATTACATATATGTTTCACCTTCTTTAGTTGTCTCACAGTCCTTGAACATTCTGTTCTGTGTTTTTGTCTTCATTCTCTTTGCTTTTTAGTTTTCAAGGATTCTGTTGGCGTATCCTCTAGCTCAGAGATTCTTCAGTCTAGTCTACTAATAAGCCCATCAAAGCCATTTTAAATTTCTGTTACAATTTTTTGTCTCTAGCGTTTCTTTTGGTTCTTCCTTAGGATTTCCCTCTCTCTGATTACACTGGCCATGTGTTCTTACATGATGTCTACTTTACCCAGGAGAGTCCTTATCATATTAATCATAGTTTTTTAAAATTCAGTCTGATAATTCCAACATCCTGCCATGTACTTGCTTTGTTTCTTCAAATTGTGTTTTTTTGTCTTTTGGTATGCCTTGATAGCCAGACATGATGTGCCAACTAAAAGGATCTGCTGTAAGTAGGCCTTTAGTGTTCTGGTGGTGAGGTGTGAGGGGGAGGGAAGCAAAGCACTCTGTAGTCCTATGATTAGGTCTCAGTCTTTTAGTTGCCTTATGCTTCTGGACTGTGGACTTTACAAGTGTTTCTTAGTTTTTTCTCTCCCCTCAGAGAGGACAGAATGGCTATGGTGGGCTTCCTTTTGTGGAAGGCTAGAGCTGGCTGGAGGTGGGTATTCCCCTTCCCCAGGTCAGTTAGGCTCTGATAATAGCCCAGCAGGTCAAGCTCTGCTTGACTGGTTGCCCCACAATGGCAGGCCTTGTTAAGAAAAACTGAGTGCTTTGGTGTCTCTCAAAATGGTTTCTTTTCCCCTCCCCCTGTTGGAAGCCAGAGAGGATTTTTCTCTGATATTTAGTATGGAAATCTAGTTGGACTCTTGGAGGTAAATCTCACAATATTGTGGGAACCCCCTTATGACTGGGTCCTCCTGGAGTTTTTAACTCTCAGTTTTTAACTGAGCAGTTTGTCAGTTACAGTTAAGGTTTTACTACCCCAGTGCTAGTTCCCAAGTTGGTTTCCCCCGTGAGTCTCTGCTCCAGGAAGCCGTGACTGCCTGTATTCACCTGTTGTCTTTCCAGTCATAGAGCAGCAGTTTGCTCTGTGTCCTCTTTTCTCTTATGGATCCAAGAAGAGTTGTGGATTTTTCAGTCTGTTCAGCTTTTTACTTGTTAAGACGGAGTGGAATGGCAGTTTCCAAACTGCTTACTTGCAGAACTGGAATGTAAGTGTTATTTTAGTTTTCCCCACAGGGCTTGTTAGCCAAAAATGCCTTTCTAGCCACCTGTTATACCAATTACACAGCCTGACCAGACTGCCTTACTTGGGCCTAACCCTGTTCCTAAAGTTCTTCTAAGAGGATTAAGAAAGAGGTATATGGACTATCACTTGAGAAGTTTATCGTGAAAGGAAGAAGGTTTGGATGGTTTCAAAGCTTTAAACATGGAGACCTGACAAAGTATAGCATATTTCCTGTATGTGTTATAGAATCTAAATAACTTGAAAGACCCTGGAAGAGGCAAAGACACCAGGTTTTGTGAAAATGGACCAGAGTTTTTATACAGGCAGGTTTTCCTTAGGGTATGTAGACACGGTAGCAAGAGGTTGGGAAAGCTAGGGAGACCCTCACCAATAATCAAAGTAAAAAAAAGTTTACTGTAGGTATGTACTGCTCCACTCTTGGGTAGACAAGTTGTGAGATAGATGCATGTTTTGTGGAAAGCCAGAATTATCTTATGTTCAGTTCTCTTTCTGTGAGGCCCCAACATCCTAGGTCCTTTTTGTCCACTGAAATGTGTGAGCTGTTCTTGGCCCTGAGGGCAAATATCTCTCTGTTGGGATGGAGAATGGAAAAGGCAGGTGTCAAGTGCCCCAGCTGTCTATCATTTGTAAGAGAATCTGGGTAGACTGCTCCCTGCTCAACTCTTGATCAATGTATATGTTGACTCTGGCCGTAGAGACTTTCCAGAGACGCTAGATTACAATGAAGAACCATTTTGAGGGGCTATGGTTTCCTCTGCTCTGATTTCTTTTTTTGTGTGTGTGAGGAAGATTAGCCCTGAGCTAACATCTGTCGCCAATCCTCCTCTTTTGGCTGAGGAAGATTGGGCCTGGGCTAACATCGTGCCTGTCTTCCTCTACTTCACATGGGACGCTGCCACAGCATGGCTTGACAAGCGGTGCGTCGGTGCGCGCCTGGGATCCAAACCCGCAAACCCCGGGCGGCCGCAGCGGAGCGCGTGCACCTAACCACTACGCCACCAGGCCGGCTCCTGCTCTGATTTCTTGATCAATTCCTTCCTACTGCTTTCTGTCTTCCTGTAATTTCTCAAAGTTTCTGGTCTACTGGTGGGACCTTACCTTGGTTTTCAGTGTTATTATTCTGTCATTCTGAAGGTATATACATTATATTAATTATGTGTGTGTAGGGTGGCAGTTGGGAATATATATTGCCACTTGAGAGGGATCTTGAGATGAAGGCTAGGCTCGATGCACATATTCAGTTTGTCTTATTGAACCAAACATGATGACTAAATTAAAAACCCTATAATCAGGACCATAGCCCACTTAAGATATTGCCTTTATTAAAATGACTAAAGTTTTATTAAATAAGAACTGACCGTAATCTTTGCTTTCCGTAGTTACTTCTGAGAGTGTAAACTTCATCAAATATTTGAAATCCTTACACGGAAGCTGTGACTCCTGACCTGTTGGTTGGAGCCTACCTCCAAGTGCAAGCTTTGAGTTTATAAGAATGGGTACCTATAGCTGTCGAAAAGGCAGGAGGAAAATTAGATTCCAGGAGTAATAGACCCAAGACTCCTGGTTTATTCAACATGGGACTGGCTCGTTGCAGAACTGAGAAATACCTTTTTATCTCTCAAGTTTTAGGCTTATTTAACATTTCATATGGCTATTTTAGATTCCAAATATTATTATCTAGTATAAAAGAGTGCTTTATGTTTTTCTTAATTCTTAAGATGCACAGTAGTCATGAACAGTAATAAGTGTATCATTGAAGAATTATCGTTGGAGCATTGATAGGATTTAAATTCTGTATCTGTACGGTATAATATTAGGTTCTCATTTTAAGCTTTATATTTGAAAAGCCGGGTATAGCAGAATATTAATAGTAATGTAATAATCACAAGAGTTTCAACATGGTAAAAAAGTGCTAGTAGGCAAGTATGTATTTGGTTTTCAAACGGTATCTAATTGTTCTTATCAGTATCGAAAGATCCTGTTACTGCATGTGTCCTTATGTTTTATTTCGTTTCTTTTAGGTCTCTTTTATTCAAAACCTTGTATTTTGTGTAGAAAGAGTTTAACGTGTGCCTGATTTTGGTGTCTGGGAAAGAGGAAGCAAATATAATAATGGCAGCACAGAGCTACATTCGAGGTAATTTGTTTATTTCTAAGGGTTTTTTTTTTTAATTTAAATGTGTGGAATTTGAATATGAATAAAAATCAAAAGTATTAGATGGGAACTGTGGTTTCTATGTTAATTTCATCTCTTTTTTTTTTTTTCTATGTGATGCAGATGAAATTCACTTAAAATTAAACCAGAAGAGTCTGCTCTCAGTGCCGATAAACAGATGCAGGAAAGGAGCAGGGTGTCTTTCCCAGCCTCCCGTGGTGTTGGTACATGCATATCAGCCTCCAGTCCACGGCTTGGCCTTGCTGCTCAGCCAAGTCATTTTCTTTTTCCTCTTTACAATGACACTCTTTGAAAGATCAAGGAAATTAAAATTGCCAAACACCTATGTATATACATTGCATGTAAAATTCCCTTCCATGTTATAGAGCTGATTTTTGTCCTAATCAGAGATACTTATACTCTTCATATAAAACTTAACATTCATTGTTTTCTCTGAGAGGTGTGGTCACCATCTTGAGCTGTGGTTTAGGGGGTTTGAATAAACAAGAATAGTTGATAACTTATGTTAGTAGTTTGTGAATTTCCTTTACTCTTTAGGGTGAGGGAAATAGCTTTAATGACTGATTGCACCTTTCAGATGTTGTAAATTTTTGCCCAGGAGGTCATCTTTTAACTAAAAAGTGTAGCTCAATGAGTCCTATCCATTTCACACTAAAAGATTTAAGAATTTAAAGGTGATTAACTATAGGTCAGTTTACATCATTGAGACTTGAAGTAGAGAAACAGTTTAAGAAACACTGGTTAAGAGGAATCCACAGCTGTATATTTTTTTGGGTAGAAGAACTAATCACACAGAAAACTAAGCCAATATAAGATATAAACTAAGATATAGAAACTGGCTCCAGATCTCTAGCTGTGTATCATCTCCATGCCTCAGTTTCTTCATCTATAAAATGAAGATAATAATAGTTTCTACTTTATAAAGTTGTTATAATGATTGAGTTAATATATATGTAAAGCATTTGAATACCTGGCATAAGTGAGCACTAGAATACAAGTGTACTCACACATTTAAGAATATTTTAATAACAAAGATTGAAACAAAAAGGACTTCAGTTAACTCTGGGTTAACTAAAATACAAACATTTTTCTGTAAGTTTTATGATTCATATGAGGCATTTTTATAGTGCACAGCAGAATAGTAACAATCAGTGAAGAAGTCAGTGAAGTGGAGAAATAATTTGTGGGAAAGTTCAGTTCAGACATTAAACAAATTCTGGCAAATATTAAAAATAGGAAGATAATGTTATATTTCAGCCATAATCCAAATTAAGTTCTCAACATTTTCCAGATTATCAAATTACAAGAAAGAAAGTGGATTTGATTAGAAAAGGTGATTTTTAAAAATTTACCTTTCTAGCATTTATGATTTATCAGACCTTTTATCTGCGTTTTAATAACCGTTTGATACATGCCAATGTTATCCCACTGACATTATTTTCAGTATAAAATATTTGGAGTAGCATTTTTTCTGTTTATAAAAAGTGTAGTAAATTCAGAAAGAACCTTGGGTGAAAGATACCATCCTAGAAAGTGAAGGTGTTGGAAGGTTTCTAGTGAAAAAACAGGCTCCAACTTGTTTTCTTGTAACTAAGGTGCTAATCTTTAATTGAACCATTAAGGATTTTATTTCAAGGCTTGGAAGATCATTATATGATGTTCTTTGCTACCTTTTGCATGCAAAATTAATCTTAATTGTAGCAGGCCAATTCTATTCAAATGGATGGGTAATGAAGTTTGCCATTAGGTTTGGATGACGGGTTTTATACATTTAACATTGATCTTTTAATTTTCTATGGTATAACACTTTACAATTCTCCATAAGAATTCTAAACATTTTTTTCAAATGTGTCTGACCTCAGATCTCCACAAGCCTTCTTGGATGTGTCACCTCTGGTGCCAAAAGGGTCTATTTTGACACTGCAGGCGGACTTGGCACTGACGGACGCAGCGATAGCGGTAGTCGTGGGAGGCCAGTATCTTTCTGTGCTCAGGCCTGGGTAGTGGAATGTGGAGCTGCTGCTTAGCCTGTTGCTGCTGTAAGACATCCCAGAACTGTCTGTGCCTGGTTGGATCTGATCCTTACTGCTTAGTGCAATACCCTGTTATCTCCTTAAGCTGTCCTCCTCATTTCAGACAGCCTGAAGTAGTCTACAGTAACTCTTGCTGTAAGTACCCACACCACCCTTTTTGCCTTCTGGCTTTCTTTGCCGTTCTCCCTCTAGCTGTGTACTATACGGTCCTCCTTAGCAGGAGTCAGAGAAGAGACAGAGCACAATCTGACTGTTGCCTTGGTGCTCACTAGGGCCTTGGCCAAAGCGACTGGCTTGGTGAATGTTCCTTTCTTCCCTTATCACACTGGGCACATCCCTTCTAAGCTGCAACTTGATCAAAGAAGGTTACCACCCCTAGGCCCCCAAAAGGCACACATAGTATTCCGAAGTCAGAGCCTCCCTTTTCAGCATCCATTCTCAGTGGTCCTTTAATAATTGCAATCTGTGGCACTGTCCAGTTACAGAATATATTTTATTTAGGTCGGGCAGGGAACATTATTGCCTTTTATACGGGAAGAAACTAAGGTTTAGAAGGTTTAGCGATCTCCCCCCGACCCTGCCTTTAAATGATACACCCCAGTAAGTAGTAGAATCAGAACTGGATTCCAGGTGATTGGCCTCCAAGTCCAAAGTTGTTTCTGCTCTTTCACGTTGTATTTTCAAGTCTTAAAAAGTTTTTCTAAAGTTTGAAAGAACAGTAGGGTATATGCTCTTGGTGAAACTGTTATAAGTTTCAAGTATATCTTTGTTTAGTAATCAGTACAGCTTGATTCAGCTTAATGCTTTGATCAGACCCTTCCTGATCTGCCCTTTTCAGCCCCAGGTTTGCTGGTATCCCTTTTAGTCCAAGTTTTTGAATTATTTAGTATTTCTTAGATAAACCCTAGAATTTTTTTCTGAAAGGTGATCTCTTTACATTTATCTGAACCGCATTCTAGCAGCTGCCTCACCCTTTTCAGGGCTTTAGGAAAAGGATCCATTGCTCTAGGCTCACTATGATTTTCTTGAAATGTTTCCTAAGCAAGTGTTCCCTGCTTTCCTGGTTTTTCTGTTGACTTGACTTTCCTCAAGTGACATGCTCCTTTCAGTTTCTCCCAGGGTGTCTGGAACTGTGTCAGCTAATTCTCCTCTTTTCTCTTGTTCAGTCTCTAACAAATGCCTATGTATTTTAAAATCCTATATTATTTGATTTAATTACATTTTCCTCCATATATCTTTTTGGTACCTATTTATTGTAGCACTAATTCTTAACCCCCAGAATTACGTATCCAAGTAGTCTTCTCAGCTGCTCCAAGTTGAATTAAAGTATTTTAATCTTTATATTTCCCCTTCCTCATTTATGTGAGGATATTCCTACACCTTGGGACTACCTTTAAACCAAAATTCTTTGTTTTGGAGAAGAGATGAGTCATCTATAAGATGTGAATTGAACCTTCACCAAGACTAACTTTGAATTTTTTGGCTGTTGGGAAGAAAAAGGAAAATTGTACTTAATAACTTAGTAATGTGGATATCTGCCCAAATAGAAAGAAAAGTTTTTGAAACATTAACTCCTAAATAGAACTTTCTATTTAATAGCATAATTTCCTTTTTTACTTTGTTAAATCTAATATTTGCGGTACAAAGAAGACTGTAGAAGCAAAGAGAATTTAGAAATTTAGATCTGATTTTTCAGTTTTTTTTTTTTTTCATGGTTTTATGTTCTATTCGCTTGGCTTTTCCAATAAAGAAAGCCATCACTAAAATATCAGATAAGTAACCATCATATCACCACTTTACTCAGTTTAAGATGTTTTTAGTGACCATTTTATTCCACACAGTGCTTGTTATTTAAAGTAACTACTTAATCTTCTTAAATCATTTTTGATGTTCCAGTCATTGAACTATGATAGAAGCAACTATCCCTCCGTTCTGCTTCATTTTATGTATTTTTGCTGTACTGAACAATTCATCAGCACCCATTAAAACTATAGTCCTGTCAAGTTCTTGCTGTTTCAGGGGATATGATTGGGTGGCTCAGGGAACTAAAGCATAGTGTTAATGAGCAGGAGGATGTGAATTTAGTTCTCATGCTTGTCAATGAATTTTTTGGATTCTGTGGTGGGTTGTCAATCACTGAGTCCAAACCCATCATCTTTTCTAGAAAAGCTTTGAAATATGCAACAAACCACTTTTATTACAAACTATCTCCCAAGCGAACATCACTTCATTTTAGCCCTGTTAAATGAATGTTGAGGTAACACTTTTCAAGACCAGATTGGTGAATGTTCTACTGGTAGTATTCACCTAATATTAATATATTCAATAACTAATTATAGAGTAATTTAATTTTCTGAGAATGTCTTGTGCTAGTAAAATATTTTTAACTCTTACAACAGTATGTATTATATTTGACAGTAAAATGTAAGATCACATTAGGAGTATGTTTGAGTTTCTAAATAGCTTGCTGTAGCCAGAGATTTAAATAACCAGTGGATAATAAAGTAACATATTTGTGAATTTCAGTTAAGTCCAATTATTTAACCAATTGCATTGGGAAAGAAAGTTAAAAGAGAAAGAGTTCCACATTTACTCTAGTCCAGGTACAGTGTTTGTTTTTTTTTGTAATGCTTTATTTAGAAGACAATTTCAAAATTCATCCTTTAGCTGTCTTGTTAAAGACAAAACCTTGAGTTAGCTACATCGTGTATCTCCTCCAGTGCAGTATTTCTTTTGGATATTTGCCTTTTGAATAATTTATTTATTCTCGCTTCTCAAAATACTACAAACAGTCTTCATAACACATGTACGTCACACTGTAAGTGGAGGTTTTCTGGTATTACTCAGTTAAATGCATGTAAATGTTTGTGCGTTGGGGACTATAAGGGAACTCCTAGGACATCAGGAACACATTCTTAAGCAAGAACACCAGTTGACGATGGATGTTTTTGCATGAACTGTCAGAATAGATGACCCCTAGGGGCTCTCCTAACCCTTAGGTTCCAGGAGTCTAGAATTCTTATGCAGGTACTATTTGGTTTCCATTTGGAGCATGCAAGGCTGAGTATGATTGGCCTACTTATTCTGGGTACGTGATAGAATTAGGAACCTGACTTAGGTTCTTTTCTGGTTACCTATTGTTGCCAATAAACTACCCCCAAATTAGAGGCATAAAACAACAACAATATTTTATTAGTATTAACTCTCATAGTTCTGAGGGTTGCTGGGCTAAGCTAGGTGGTTCCTGCTCAGGGTCTTTTATGCATTTTCCGTCAGTTGTGGGTGGGGTTGGAATCAGCTTGATGGCTTCCTCACTCAGGTATCGGAATGTTGACTGGAACCTTGGCAGGAGCTGTCTGCCACAAGACTTATATGAAGTTTTTTCATATAGACTTCCTCACAACATGGTGGCTGGGTTCCAAGGTCCAGCGTCACAAAAGAGAGGGCCAGGTGGGGGCTGTATTGCCTTTTATGACCTAGCTTTAGAGGTCATGCAGTATAACTTCCACCACATTCTATTTGTTAGAGTCAGTAAGACCAGGCCATATTCTAGTGAGGGGAATAAGAGTCCACCTCTTGATGGGAAGACTGTCAAAGAATTTGCAGACATGTTTTAAACTGGCACATATTTTTCGCTTGGACTTTATTCCTTCAGGTTCTAGGCCTTGTCATTTCTCTGTTTTCTTTTTCCTACCTTCCTGTGGGTTCTTCAGCATTTTTTAGAATTGCGTATTGATTTATCTGTAATGATTTTGAAGGTATCTTTTTGTATAGCTTTTTAGCGATTGCTCTAGGTATTACATTATATATATAAACTGAGTGTACCGCGGTCATTATTTCACCCACTGGAGGCAAATATAGAAGTCTTACCTCCATTTATGTCTTGTTACGCTCCCCCATTTATATTATAGTTATCATAAATATTTTTCCCACATGCATTTAGAACCCACAGTGTTACAACTGTTGCTGTAATTGTCAAACATAATTTATAAAACTCAAGAGGAGAAGAAAAGCCTATCGTGTGTACCCATATTTTTGCTTACTATATTTTTTCTTCCTTTTTGATTGTTCCAAGGTTGATTGGTTGGTTGGTTGCTTGCAATCATTTTGTTTTGAGAATTTACTTTAGTCATACTTTTAGGGTAGATCTACTGGTGACAGATTTCTTATTTTTCTTTCATCTGGGAATGTCTTGTGTAAATAAATAAACAAATAGGATATATTTACTGGTATAAGATTCTGGGTTGACAGTTCTTCTGTTTCAATGCTTGAAAACACTTGCGCCACATCCTTTTAGCCTTCATGGTTTTTGGTAAGCAATTCATTGTCATTCCGTTGTTTTTCCCCTATAGGTAAAATGTTGTCCATGGCTACTTTAAAGATTTTTTCTTTGTCTTTAGTTTTCAAAAGTTTTGATGTGCCTAGCATGGATATATTTATTTTATTCTGATTGAGTTTCACTCGCTGCTTGAATCTGTAGCTTTTTGTTTCTTGCAAATTGGGAAGTTGTCTGCCATTATTTCAAGTACTTTTTTTTTTAGCTCTGCCCTTTTTCTTCTCTCCTTGAGGGAGTCCAATGACATGAATGTTAGATCTTTTGTTATAGCCCCAAAGGTCCCTGAAGCTCTCTTCGTTTTTTTTTTCTAGTCAATTTTTTTCTCTTTTGTTCTGATTGGATAATTTCTATTGTTTTATCTTCCAATTTGGTTATTGTTTCCCCTTTCTCCCCCATTCTGCCATTGATCCTGTCCACTGAGCTTTTAATTTTTATTATTGTAATTTTTCACTTGTAAAAACTTTGTTTACACTTTTCTGTTTCTTAGCTGAGGCTTTCTATCTTTTCACTTGTTTCAATCATATTTATAATTGCTCATTGAAGAATTTTTATTATGGCTGTTTTAAAATCTTTGTTAGATAATTTTAACATTGCTTTCGTCTCAGTGTTAGCATCTATTGATTGTCCTTTTTCATTCAGTTTGGCTGGGTCTGGTTCTAGACATGATCAGTGATTTTTGATTGAAATGTGGACATTTTGAGTATTATGTTGTAACACCCTGAATCTTATTTTAACTTTCTATTTTAGCTATATTTTTTTGGCACCACTCTGCCAGGGGAAGGGGGCAGGGTCATCACCTCATTACTGCTGGGTAGGAATGTAAGTCTAGGTTTTTCTTTGATATCCAAGATGGAGACTCTTCATTGTTGCTGGGTCCAGTTGGGATGCCTAGTTCCCCAGTAGGCCTCCACTGATACCTCCTTGGCTAGGAAGGATAGGAGTGCCTCATTACTCATTCCCAGTTGGCCTCTACTTATGGAACAGGGAGAGGATATGGCCTCTTTGCAGCTGGGCATTAGTGAAAGTACTGACTCTCCATTGGACCTCCTCTGATGCCATCCCAGCAGGAAGGGTAGGTTCACCTCATTACTGGCAAGCAGGTGTGGAAGTCTAGGCTTTCCGTGTGTTCTCCACTGACGCTGAAGTGTGAGGGGGGAGACTTCTTAACACTCATTGGTAATGAAAGTCTTGGCTTCCTTCTTGGACTTCTCTGACACCACACGGCAGCTGAGAGGGTTGCAGGTTGGGTGCAGTTCCTTATTATAGACTCAATGTAGAAGTCTAGGTTCCCCACTAGCCTTTACAGGAGTGAGTGGGGGTAGGGCCACAGTTTTCTTTTCTTGAGTGGTTCTTCTCTAAATTTTAAACTGTCTAAATTTTGAGTGGTTGTTGTCTATTGTGTTTTGCTAGGCTATCCTTTTCCTGGTCCTTTAGCTAGAGAGAGCAGGCTTTTGTTGGGGCTTTTTTTAATACACCTACTGGCATTTCCTGGTTTTTGGCTTCTTTAGCTCTAAGTCTGGTATATTGGAGGCAAAAAGGAAACTCAGGGAACTTACCAAGTGTTGTTCCTAGAATCCTAAGGCTCCTAGCCAGTCTGCCTTTCCATCTTTCTGAGGCTTTTTATTTTTGTTATGTGATGTCCAGGGTTTTTTGTTGTACTTAGTGAGAGAAATAGGGAAACTTATGTCTACTCCACTTCCCCATCCATGTATTTTAAAAGGTTTCCCACCTATTTACTATCCTGTATTAAAAGTAATGCATACTTGAGAACATTTCATGTAAACAACCCATTGAAAATGTAGATAATGATGATTCGAATAGCTTAGAACAGTGGTTCTCAAATTTAAAGTGCATTTAACCCCCTGGGGGGCTTTTTAACACTGATTGTTGGGCCCCACTCCTGGAGAGGAGTGAGAATTGGCATTTCTAACAAGTTTCCAGATAATGCTACTGCTCTGGGGACCACACTTTGATAATCACTCCTTTAGAGAAATGCTGAAATGATGACTGATCATTAATTTTAAATGATATTAATAGCATATGCATTTGCTTTTAATAAAAACAGAAAAAATGCAATAAGTAAAATAAACTGGATATTAGATCTAAAATATTTAAATGTTATTTATAAGATGACAGTCATATTTTTAATGAAATTTGTCTTCCCATTTTCCAGCACTATTGTATGTGGCATTTGAGAGGGCAAAGGAGTACGTATTTTATTATAAACAGAACAATATAGCAAAAAATGAGAGGTATGATGATCAGTTGTTTTGTGAGCATAAAGTAATGCCTATTTTATTGGACTCTAAGCAAAGAGTATTTGAATGGGTATATTAAACCCCACTCCGTGGTAAGTGTATGATGTGCAAGAACTTTTTTTAAGGCTCAGAGTTGATATCAGAAAAGCTCTTTTACATTGATCTGAGCTAATGATGCGCAACCTTGTTATTACTGTGCACATATTATAATATACCTTCCTCTAAAGTTCATCTTTTTTTTTCTTGAGTTAGTGAATATAAATGATACTGGAATTAAAACTACTCCCATCAATAGTATGACCATTTGCCTAGATCAAGGTGAACTTAGAAATATTTTTCCCAGAAGATCACTAACTATAAAAAAGAGAAATTAAAATAGTGAAATGTCAGACTGCGATCTCTTAGACATTATTCTTCCTACAGAAGTTGTTCTAAGTTTTAATAAAGAAACTTACTTGTGAATATTCATCAGATAATGGTTCTTATTTTGTAGCCAGATATATTAGAGTTATAAAGTATTTCCTTTTCTCTTTTAGCTCTGTTGGCTTAGCAAAAGCAGCTCTAGAAGCAATTAATGGATTCAACCTCTTTGGCAACCAGGTAAAAAAAACAGCAATAGTAACAATAAACTGTGATTGTTTATTTGAATTATGTTTTTAATTAATTTGGCCATTCATTAACCAAGTTGTTCCTTATGATCAGAGAATGTCTGAAATTTATGTGGCAGACCATGGTTGAACAGACTTTCCTTTGAATATGATTTGCCGGTTAAATTTTAGTTTTCTAACTAAAAAACATTGCTTAATTAGAAAAAAAAAAAAAATCTCTTCATAAAGAATTCTCATTGTCTTTGTTCCCTAGCTTTTTCCTCAGGTCTCTTGTTGAGCTTTCACAGTTTTAAATATTCCTAGCCTTATATATCATATATTTTCCATATTAGTTCTCATGTTGGTTTCAACTTAATGTAAATCTTATGTAGAGGGGAATTTGTGTAATATGTGCAGCCAAAGAATTGGAAATTTTAATCCTAGCTTAACCCTCAACTGGCTGTAATTATATGTCTAAATCTCATTTTCTTCGGGATAAAAGAGAAATCCTAAGGGTTGCCTTAAATTTTCTTAAAACAAGATCTTTAACAAGTTTCTGCACCCAATCAAGTGACCGTGGATTGAGTTGTCAATGAAAGGGAATAAAATGTAGGAATACAGGTTATTACTCTGGATCAAGAACTAGGCTAATTGTCTTTAGCAATTTTTGTAAAGATTCTTAAGATGGGAGGGCAAAGGCGGTTTCCAGCTGATATTATAATTAACCTTAAGTTATTAAAATGCTTGGTGGTCTAGTGGTTAAGATTCAGCACTCTCGTTGCTGTGGTCTGAGTTCGTTTCCTGGTCAGGGAACCTCACCACCCATCTGTTGGTTGTTATACTGTGGCAGCCATGTGTTGCTGTGATGCTGAAAGCTATGCCACTGGTATGTCAAATACCAGCAGGGTCACCCGTGGTGGACAGGTTTCAGGGAAGCTTCCAGACCAAGGCAGACTAGGAAGAAGGACATGACCACACATTTCTGAAAAAATTGGCCATGAAAACCCTATGAATAGCATTGGAGCATTATCTGATACAGCACCAGAAGGTGAGAGGATGGAGCAAAAAGACCAGGCGGGGTTCTGCTCTTTGGTACACAGGGTCACTAGGGGTCGGAACGGACTTGATGGCACTAAAAACAACAACCAATTAAAATGCCGAGTCAGTAAAAATACATTTTAGAAAGTTATGCAGATATGCAAAAGGTAACATGGTTTTTGTTATGGCAATTGTAATACTATGTACCCGAAGTCTTGAATTTAAGAAAGTTTTAAGTTGAAGTGTTATAGTACAACTGCCTCTCTTTCACTCCCTACATCCACAAACTCACTTCTGTTCTCACTCTAACTTCCTCTTGGAGGATGGACTCTGCTTACATCCAGGACATGAAGAATGAAGAATGAACATAGACATGAACGGATTGGGAAGAGGGGAGCAGCACCTTATTTTGGGTGCCCAAGACTAAATCGCCCACTTCCCACACTCTTCCTCCTCTCTCAAGACCTCTGGCTGGAGAAATGGAGAGATCAGAGCTCATGGGGGTTTGAGGGGTGTGAGCCTATCGAAATCATGATTATTAATATTATGCCTCTCCTGGAGATTCTTGGTGCCTCTGGCACTGATCTCTTGGCTTATGTCAACATTTCTTTCTCACTGGAAGAGTCAACATACTCATGGAAGTCCCACATGTATCCTTCAGTACTTCTCATTTCCTTTTCACCCTTGCCTCACTCTCAGTACATTCATTTAAATTAGTGTGTACGTGTGTATGTATGAATTTGTGTGTGTATATGTGTGTGTGTATGTCTGTGTTTGTGTTTGTGTATGTATATAGGTATATTAGATAGATAGGTAGGTGGGAAGGAAGGAAGGAGTATGGCATAAAGGTATAAAGGCATAAACATGGCATAAAGGTATGGCATTGTAGCATTATTTACGATGGCCAAGATATGGAAACAACCTAAGTGTCCATCGATGGATGGATGAATGGATAAAGAAAATGTGGTAAATATATATACAATCATGTGGCGCATTGCGATGTTTTGGTCAACAATGGACTGCATATATGATGGTGGTCCCATAAGATTAGTACCATGTAGCATAGGTGTGTAGTAGGCTATACAATCTAGGTTTGTGTAAGTACACTCTGTGATAGTCACACAATGATGAACAGCATACAGTGTGCCTAAAAGCACATTTCTCAGAACATATCCCCATCATCAAGTGATGCATGACTATACAATGGAACATTATTTAGCTATGAAAAAGAATGAAATCTTGACATTTGTGACAACATAGATGAACCTTGAGGGCGTTATGCTAAGTGAAATAAGTCAGACAGAGAAAGACAAATAGCATATGATCTCACTTATATGTGGAATCTAAAACAACAAAACACCAAGCACATATATACAGAGAACAGATTGGTGGATGCCAGAGGTCGGGGGTGGAGGGTGGGTGAAATAGGAGAAGGGGGTCAAAAGGCACAAACTTCCAGTTATAACATAAGTCATGGGGATGTAATGTGTATCATGGTGACTATAGTTAATAATACTGTATTGCATATTCGAAAATTGCTAAGAGTAGATCTTAAAAGTTCTCTTCACAAGAAAGAAAATTTTTGTAACTATGTACGGTGATGGATGTTAACTAGACTTATTGTGGTGATCATATTGCAGTATATACAAATATTGAGTCATTATGTTGTACACCTGAATCTAATATAATGTTATACGTCAATTATACCTCAATTAAAAAAAAAAGAATGGCATTGTATTTGGAGTCAGGAGACTCACTGTACGCTCTGTACTCCCACTAGTGAGTTCTGTGACATTGGCTAGTTGTTTACCTGTCTCGGCTTCCTCAACTAAAAAAATAGAGATAATGATACTAGGACCTAACTCAGAAGGTTTTCATGCAAATAAAAAGCTTAGTATAGTGCTTGGCAAAGATTAAACCCTCAATAAATATTATCTCTTGTTATTGTTAATGAAGTACTGGTAATGTTAAAGAACGGAAATGAAGAGATTGGACTGAAAAGCTTCTAGAGAGTATTTCAAGGAGACTTAGAGGAGTCATGGACTAAATCAATAGTGTTACAGCAGCAGTCTGGAAAGATACAGGTCTTGCTCTTCTGCCTTCCATGGCATACCAAGTAGTGTGCTGAATGGAGTTTTGTGTCTAGGTTGGACATTATAAGGTATTGGTCAGCTCTTTTTTGCAATCGTGCCATCTCCTTTGATGTCCCTGAGTCTTAGTGTATGTTGCTTATGTGTCTGGTATATATACTACATATATGCCTCCACCTACATAGAAGCCCACACGTATACATGCTACCTTTCCTAACTACCCATGTTTCAGGGCTCTGTCTTCAGCCTACTTTTCCCAGGAAGCTTTCATAGATCTCTTAGCCATAACTCTAAAAGCACTGAATTGCTCTACTATACTTTCTGATTCTGAGTTATAAATATACTGCTAGAATTGTTCCTCAGCCATAATGTCTCAGTCTTGGCTGCACAGTGGAATTATTTGCAATACTGATTGCTGGGCTCTACCCCTGGAGATTCTGATTTAATTGGTCTAGGGGGAGACCTTGGCCTTGAGATGTTTCCAACTGCCCAGGAATTGTAATGTTCAGCCAAGGATGAGAACGACTGCTCTAAGCAGAGTTAATATTGACCTTGGTTAGCTCATGTCCATTCCCAGCAGAGCTGTGTGCCAAATGTTTGCCGAGTTGACTATTCGTTGAGTATTTTGGATGGAAATATAGACAAATAATGTCTTATTCCTTTAGCCACATAGATGTCACATGTTGCAAGTGGAGCTCTCCATGTTCCTTTTTTTTGGATAATATCAAACAGTATCCTAGTTTTACCAATTCCCTTTCATTTTTGTTTCTGATGTGGAGAATTACAGAAACCTGACTTTGTTAATGTTAAAATTCCCACCTCTACAGCAAAGTTAAAAATATACCTGCTAAATAGTAGCACATTTAAGAGTGCATATGATCTTTTCAGTGTTTAATCATTTTATCATATTGCTCCATGTCCTTCAATGGGCTGTGGTCTAATTAGAAGTCAGTGGCTGGGAAAAGAACTGATGTAACAAAGAAATGTTTTTATTCAAATGAAAACCTATAGAAACCTCCTCAAGATTTGAGGGATTTCAGATCAGATGAATATTCTCAGCTATTTCCAAAAACTGTTGATGTAGTGTTTTAGAAGACCTGATCATGTGTCTTTAACTAAATTAATTTAGAGCTTTGAAAAAGTACACCTATTGATCGCAACTCAGACAATCTTAGATCTTTGGAGCTGGAAGGGCCCTTCTCTCAAAATGAGTGGTCACAGAGTTGAGGTGGCTTTTCACTGGTCATGCAACAAAGAGGCAGAACAGGAATTAAACCAAAGCCACTTGGTAATGAATCTGGAATATCAACTATTAGTACAGGAAATCTTAAATCTTGAATGCTTTCTACCTTTAGAGGTGAGAACTGTGCATTTGCGTTTGAAAACTTTTAAGCCATTTTCTTCTTTTTTAAAAAATTTAATTTTTTTATTGAGGTGTAATCAACATATTAGTTTCAGGTGTACAACATAGTGATTCAGTATTTGTATATATTATGAAATGATCACCATAATAAGTCTAGTTAACATCCAAACCCACACGTAGTTACAAATTTATTTTTCTTGTGGTGAGAACTTTTAAGATCAACTCTCCTAGCAACTTTCAAATATGCGGTACAGTATTGTTAACTGTAGTCACCATGCTGTATATCACGTCCCCATGAGTTATTTATTTTATAACTGGAAGTTTTTACCTTTTGACCACATTATTTTCTTCTTAATTGTTGAACTTCTGAATGAGACATCCACTTGGCAAACAGCGTGAAAGGCTTGCCTTTTGCCCTTTTTGTGCTTCAGTGTATGAGATAAGATAAATGTTAATTTTTATTTTTATGGAAAATTGTTGGGTGGAATAAGCTTTTAGCTTTGATAATGGTTATTATGTGTTCTTACACTTCCTTTCTTCTTTTTTTTAAAATGTCAGACTTGTCTTATTATTCAAGGAAAAAACCTTATCATTTAAATCTTCCCTGTGAAAGCAAGTTATTTTTCTTTGGCAGAAAATATCTAAGAAGAAAATGTGATAAAATGGCCTAATGTCTTTAGTGATAAGTTTATAATAAAGGCTAATTTGGAGCATTTAGAAACATACTCATCAATATGAGAATCACATATTTCATCATACTTTCAAATATGTTCTCTATAAATATAGTGACATATATAATATTTAAGTGATATTTGACACTATTTAAATAATAATTTTTAAATAAATTATAATTCACACTCAGCAAATGTCATAGACATGCTAAGCAACAGTTTTGTGGTTCCTGGGTCTGAGTCTCAGCTCTCCCCTTTCTGAAACCCTAAGAATTACTACTCAGGTTCACCTCGCTCTGTAGTTGGAAAGTTCTTTTAACGCATGTGAGTAGAATCTTCTGTAGAAAAGAGAAGCATGGCTTGTGAGAGGGGCTGCTGGAAGCTACTGTTGGGCCAGTAAGTAAAAGTTGACTATTTACATGCCCATTGCCACCACAGCCATGATGCAGAGGGGTAATTCCCATCAGTAAATATCCTTTCTGTAAGAATCCTGCTCTCCAGGCTCTGCCACGGAGCTCAAGAACAGCTTAATGCTGAACTAGGGAAGAAAGTCTCCTGATGGTAGTTCTGTGGTATGATTTTGCATTCAGAAGAACAGAAATCATGTGTAGTAGATACACTGAGTGGGTTCATCTTGTTTTATGCTTTGATGCTATGTGGCAGCAAGCCTATTAGCTCAGGTTCAGAGAAGTGATTGATGGGGTAAAGAAAGGCCCAGACAATCCTTCAAATCATTTCCCTTTGAATTGAGACTAAAGAGATCAGCAGTGTCTTATGGTCATAGATGTCACCCTTGGCTTTAGGTACCATCTCAAAAGTGTTTGTTGCAGTCATGGAGTCTGAGGTAGATGGTTCAGTGCAGCTCTTCCCCACCATTGGAACTCAAGTCCCCATGACAGTGGTTAGGTTGAATCGTCTTCTAGTGTATTTACTAGAAAGTAGTCATAGAAACTCAGTTTGGGAATACAGTTTGAGCTATCAGTCTTAAAATATGCTCTGTAGATGGAGTCAGGATATGATGGTAGAGTTGTGATAATTTCAGGAAATGGAAGATGAAAATAAAATATACAGCGTTAATCAGATACTTTGGAGTGACATATACATATAAAACATCCTTTCATATTCCTGGTTTTGATTGGAGAAATCACAATACTGACAAATGAGCTGAGGCCAGAATCTAAAAGGTAATGACTAGAGAAATTGCTCATGTTATGCAGAGCATTCAAAGCAATGCAGACATATCAAACTTCCTTTGAAATTTGCAGGCATAAAATTAATGTGTCTGATGATTTAAAGTTGGTGATAATTAATTCCATAAGTAGGGTCTCCTTGATGACTTTCTTAAAAATTTGCTTCTGAAGAGGAATAGGTGCCCATGGTCTTAGGTGAATTTTATGGTGAATTTTATCTTCCTGTGAATCTTGGCCCTATGCCTAAGCATGGTATATTTTTTAAGAGGACAGCCACACAATATAGTTAACTAGCATTTGCTCTCACTGTTAAAATCCAGTAATATTATGAAATTATTTTTCCCTTTGTGCATATTTCTTAGAGGCTGGCAGAGGAAGAAACCTGAACAAATACTTTGATGAATTTAGATAAATAAACCATTTATTCGTGGCCAGAAAATAGAAATTGGCTTGTTTATATTAATCAGATAATGGCAAGAATTGCCAAATTTGCTATTTCACTTCATTATTTATAAATTACACTAGTTAGATTTTATCTTTTAAAAATTCAGTTCAAGGCAGACTGATTTGGCATGCAATTAACTTTATTAATTATGAGCCTAAAGATAAATTATAAGTCCTGTTATTTTGTGTATTCACAGGCTCCCAACATCTCATACCTATTCATTTCTCTGCTGTTTGTTCTAACTACCCTGCCTGCTCCCCTTCCCACAAAAATTCAGATCCTAGCTTTGGTCCTTGCCTTCTCCATGAAGTATCCCAGGTTCCCTATTTTGTTTTTTTTATGTTACCTTTAGAGATTTATTATCATTATTATTCTCTCATCTAAGCCACTCACTTGGTACATAGGCCCATATCTTGGTACATCGTCATGTATTGCCTGCCATGTGCAGTCTTTTTGTTTTGTTTAATATTCATCTGGTTAGGACTGAATATCACCTGGGTCAGCTCCTTGAGAGCAGAGGTCAAGTTCTATCTTGTTTTCCTCAAAGCAGAGAACACATCACTCTGACAGTGGCAGATACCGCATGAAGCTTTGTTGAATTCAATTTTGTCAGTGGATATGAAAACTAGGGAATTTCAAATAATAGAAAGGACAGTTTAGTGTTAATCTGGTTGTAGAATGACAGCCTCACTCATTTCTTCTTCATTTATTAATTTACTCGTCAGAGTTAAAACAGATTTAAGAAATGATATTATGAATGAGAAATCATTCTATTTTTTTTTTTTTGGTGAGGAAGATCAGCCCTGTGCTAACATCTGCCAATCCTCCTCTTTTTTTGCTGAGGAAGACTGGCCCTGGGTTAACATCTGTGCCCGTCTTCCTCCACTTTATATGGGACGCCGCCACAACATGGCTTGCCAAGCGGTGTGTTGGTGCGCGCCCAGGATCCGAACCGACGAACCCCATGCTGCCGCAGCGGAGCGTGCGCGCTTAACCACTTCCACCACCGGGCCGGCCTGAGAAATCATTCTATTTTATGAGCTAATACTCATGTATGTACGTGGGTTAACAGGAAAAATGTACATATAGTGAGTCTGATATTTGGAGGTAGGGCCTAGTACCACTAGACATTGAGTTTCAGTCTAGGTGATTGATTTGAGGTATTTTAGTTTCAGAGTGAATGCGTCTTTGAAGTTGGTGAGAATTAGAATGATAGTTCTCTTCTTCCCTTCCCCATGTGTTTTTCTGAGTATTCTCTTATAATGGAAGCTGTATTTGTATTCCAGTTTCATTCTCTGTGTTTTCAAAATGTTTAGCTCCCCAGTAAAAGAACAAAGCTATGTTTACTTATGGCTATGCTCATAAATACGGAAAGCACTAATGGCTAAATATTAAATTTTTTTTAACTTGGTTAGCAGACCAATTGACATTTTTTGTTACACCTGTCTTTTTGTTCAAGTTTTTTGGCTCTTACTTGAAAGATATTTTTTATTGTGGGAAATTGTATAACTTAGTGGTTAAGGTGTGGGCTTCTGTGTTAGAGACTTGATTTTGAACCCGTGCTCTATTAAACTAAGATTTAGCATCTTTTTCAGTAAAATGGGGATAATAATCCTCTATATATGGGGATTAAATGAGATAATCCATGTGAAGCATAAAGCACAGTGCCTGACACACAGTGAATATTAGCTTTTATTTGCATTTTTATTATTTGAGATTCTCCTGTCTCTATATTTTAATCAAGTAGTTTTTATATCTATAATTCTAGATTGTATCTAAATTTGCTTAGTTTGATCATATAATCAACATTCTTTATTAGGACTGTACAATTCAGATTTTGTGAACTCAAATTGGTTCTTGTTTTATTCCTTGTCAAAAATGTGAGTAAACTATTTGTATTTTTATTAACATGAATATCCTTAATTGATTAGGTATCTTACAATCAATACATTTTGATTTATAAGAAGACTGAGGAGAAATAGGGAAATGTAAAAATAACATTTTTTATGATTATAAAATGAATGTTTATTGCAAGAAATTTGGGAAGTGCTGAAAGTATAAAAAAAGAAAATTAAAATCTTCTGTAATGCCACTCTCAATGCAACCAGTGTTAGTGTTTTTGTGAAATTTCTTACAGTCAAAATGCCCAATGTTCTACAAGTCGTTTTTTCTTAATTTAGGAAATGTTTTTCTCTTTCTTGTTCCAGGGCTGTTCTTGGTCGGTTATATTTGTGGATCTCGATGCTCACAATCGCAATAGGCAAACTTTGTGCTCACTCTTACCCAGAGAATCAAGATCTCATGTGAGATATTTTTATAATAAATTAATAAGAGCTATCGTTTATGATTGTTATGTAATTTTGTTTACTTTTCTAAGAATGTGTTCCAGAATGTTAGAGGTTGCCAGCAGAGAAGAGAAGAGAGAATAGACGTTGCCTCTCACTTGCCTGGTCTGTGGAGGTCTTGTTCAGGAAGTGAGCAGAGCTGTGGACACAGCTGCTTTGTCTTTCGAGTCTTTTGTAGAACAGGAGAAAAGTAGACCTTTTATTTTTTCAGGAGGGAGTAGCAACATTATACCAAAATGAATTTTTTTGTCACAGAATATTAGAAAAATATTTTTCATAATTTATATTCCTTTTGAATAAAATTATTTTTCATGCTTCTTTTCTCTCATTCGAGTCACAATTTTTTTTGGCTGATAAACTTTTATATGCCTATAGTACGCAATTGCGGATTTTTATAGGGGTTATTTATGGCTCTATTCTTAGAAAACACTCAAAATGGAATAATTTAATTATTTAAAAATAACTGTTTTATAGAAGTAATGCAGGATTATGATCAAAGAAAAACAAAACCCACAAATAAGCAAGTAATAATAATATAATATCCACTCGTTATTCCACCACTCAGTTATAATCTTAGGGTGACAACATTTGTGTTTATATGTTTTTATATATTTTTATATACATATATACTTTTCATTTTATAATACTGGGAGAATATTGTTCATAATATTTGATAATCTGGTTCTATGAATGGACATGTTTCCAGATCAATAAATGTTTCTACAATATAAACTTTAATGGCTGCTAATTTACTTATCTAATTGTTGGACATTTAGATTGTTTTGTGTTTTTCACTGATACCAAAAAATTGTTATGAGAAACTAAGTTTTAATGATTAGTTATTGGTGTTAAATTTTTACACACTGCCTTAATTAATATCTTAAAGTTTGAGTCCAGTGTTGAACCTTGAAAATACTCCTTATTGGTGAATAAAGTTTTATCTCCTCTGTAAGCTTCACTAAACCATACCATATAAGCGTCTGTGTGTCCCTTGTAGCACAGCAATCTCACTGTCAGTTAAAGACTTTTATTGACTTATTTATTGACTTATTTCTTATTTACTTACCTTTTATTATCTATTCCTTATTTATTGACTTATTTTTATCGGCTTTTCATCTCCATGATTCTCCTTGGGCTGTGTTGATCATATCACTGCAGGCACTTACAGTCCCTTCTTTTTTTTTATTGCTGCCAGAACACAGATGCTGCCCTGCTCCCCTGCATCACTTATCCTGCATTTGCCCTGGATGATGAAGTTCTGTTTAGCCAGACACTTGATAAAGTGGTTAGAAAATTAAAAGGAAAATATGGATTTAAACGTTTCTTGAGAGATGGATATAGAACATCACTGGAAGATCCCAACATACGCTGCTACAAACCAGCTGAAATGAAGGTATCAAAAACTATTCCATATCAGGGCATAACAGAGTGGTCAAAAGCACCGATTGAGGAGTCAGACTTCTTGGGTTTGACTTCTGGCTCTGCTACTTACTAGCTGTCTGGCCTTGGGCATGTTAATTAACCTCTCTGTGTTAATATTCTTCATTGGTAATATAATAGTACCTACTATTATTGGTCCTATTATTGAGGTTCTTGTGAGGATTAAATGAGTTAGTATATATAAAAATGCTTAGATCGGTGCTTCGCACATCGTAAGCACTTGATAAGTGTTAGCTCTTACCACCAGTGAAGCCCATTTGCTCATATGGAGCCATATTGATTCATCGGGTGAATAATTCTTCTTTCACACTTTCAGAACTCTGCCTGCCTGTTTCATACCATTTGTCTCATGTAATAGAAAATATCTATTTGTGATCCAATTTTCAATCTGTTAAGCAAATGCTCTTTTTTTTTTTGTTTCACTTAGACACTTCCCTTTGAAATATAGTCCTCTAAATAATTAGTTTTAAAATATTTTCTATTTCAAATATACATATGTACCACTATATCTAGATTTATACTAGGTGTTTTTAAGCTGTCCAGAAAACTATAACACCCCCCAAAAAGGTAAGCGTGCCTCCACATTGCTGAATACAATTAGTGGGGTAGATTGAAAATTACTTTTGTAAGCATTGTCATAATTTTGACTCATTCACTGAAGATAGGGAAAATCCCATGAATCTGTATATAAAAAATGTCCAGGCAGCATGGTACCTTGTAATTTGTTTGACAATTAAATACTCTTTTAAAATTTAGTATACATTTAGTTTTGCAGAACAGCGAGACACACTATTTATCATTTTATTTAATTTCACAACTGACTATCATTTGGGAGCATTAGGAGCCATTGTATTGTGTACATCTTTGAAACCTTACAGCAGTCTGTTAGATTAAGCCAAAAGATCCGTTTATCTCTTAAACACCTTGAGATGTTTCTTTTCTATTTAATACCTTTCCTGTGCTGATTTACAGCACTTACATTTGAACTGGACCCCCTGTAACTACCACCCTGCATACTTTCAAGTTTGGATCAGTCCAGCAGGCTCTCTCTATTTCCCACCTATTGCTGAGCACCACTGAGAAAGGCCACAGCAGTGTGGATAGATGCCACCCCGGATTTAGGACATCCATCTTGGTTCAGTTCTCATCATTGCTTTCACTGCTTGTTAGTTCTGCTATGTGACCCTGCCAGGGACTCCTCTTATAAGCTTCTCAAAATTTTTTCCATTTGTACTCAAGTTCCCAGACTTGACTTCTCACTTTCTACTTGTTAGCCTTACATTTCTGTTTGGCCTCCTCCACTGCATCTATCCTTCATCCATACTTACCTCCATCTCTCTTGTCTCCCAGAAGTTGCTGTCTGTTCTTCATTCTAAGGCTAACCCTCCATATGTACACCTCATCCTGTTCTCTTTTAGTTCCTAGGATTCTTGGTGTATCATTTGTCTTCTTCCCTGATAGATAGGTGTCTGTTTTTATCTCTTTCTTTTTGTCTCCTCATCTTCCCTACTTCTTCCTTCCTGCTGTTTTGCTTCCCCAACTCAAATCAGCTTCTTTTTCTTCACATAAACACAATGAAGTTCATCATTAAAAAAACAAGCAAAAACTCTCCCTCACCACTCACCCCTGTCTGCCTCCCATCGCCTCTCTCTTTGTGGCTACACTTCTGAAAAGCATGGTCCATTCTAGGTGTAGTACCTCGTTTGCCTCTACTCACTCCTTCACCTTATAACCCTGCTCCTCTTCCCAGTACTTCCGGTAGCTGTGCTGGCTTCAGTCAGTTTAGGTCACTGGGTCATAGTGGATGCTTTTCTGGCCTTATTTCACTTATTTCCTTGGCATTTGGGTGTCTTAACTGAGTTCTCTTACTTGGAACGTTTTCTGTGACCCCATTCTCTTCCTGACTCTGCTTACTTTTCTCACTGTCTTTGTTAGTCTCCTCTGCAGGTTCCTCTTCTTCCACCTCTTAAATATTACTCTTCTCCTGGGTTCCATCCTTACTCTTCTGCTATTCATGCAATCATAGCTATCACTGTTAACTTTAGTGTCTCTGTCCCTAACTCATACTTCTCCCCAGGAGTGCCCTACCATGTATCCACCTGCCTTCTGGACGTCCTCCCTTGGATGCCCTGCAGTCTGCTTATGTGCGTCTCCCGCTCTTCTGCCCAGGTCGCAAACCTGAGAGTCATCCTAGGCACTTCATTCTCACTCACCCCTCGTTGTCACTCACCAAGGCTGACAGATTTAACCTTCCTCTCTATTAACTCCTTGGTTTAGGCTAGTGGTTCATAACAAAGAACAGTTTTGCTCTCCCGGGGGCCTTTGACAATATCTGCAGACATTTTTTCATTGTCACCACTTGGTGGGTGCTACTGGCATCTGGAGGTAGAGGCCAGGGATTCTACCAACATCCTGCAATGCACAGGATAGCCCCTACAACCAAGAATTATTTTGCCCAAAATGTCAATAAATGCTGAAGTGGAAAAACCTTGGTTTAGGCTATCGTCTTTTCTCTTTGGATTATTCCCAGCAGCCTTCCAATTGGTCTCATTTCTTGCCCTAAAACTCTCTTCAACACTGCCTGCTGTCCATCTAGCCAGTAAATCTAATGAATAAATCTGATCCTGCTCAGTATTCAACAGTGGTTCTGTGTCGCCTCCAGATCAAAGTCTTAGTCTCTTAGCATGACCTGCCAGGCTCTTCTTGATCTGGCTGGCCTGGCCCACCTGTTGGGCTTCAGCTTTCACTATTTCTTCCTTGCTTGTTCCAGAAATACTGAATTGGTGGTAGTTTCTTTAAGAAACTTTGTGCTTCCATGCATCTGTAGTTTATACTTTTGTTTCTCTGTGTGGAGTTCCCTTAGCTCATCTCCCTGGAGAAATCCATCAAGCATTAGCTGAAGCATCTCTTTTCCTATACACCCTTCCCTGACCCCCTAGGCAGACTTGGGTCTTTCATTCCCTGTGTTTCTGGTATATCACGTATGTAGATTTCATCGGGTGCTACAGTTGTTCGTTTACGTGCCTGCCTCTCCCCTAGGCTGTGAGCTCTTGAGGGCAGCTTCTCTGTCTTTTTGTCTTCACAGCCCTCTGTCTAGTTGGTGCCAGGCATTGCTGAGTACTTAGCAAATGCTTATTGAATGAATGACTACTGTGTGTGATGGATTAAATGAATGAGCGTTTGAATAATAAGAGTTCTGAGAAAAATTTTTAAAAAAGAACAATGAAACTACTTATAAATCAGTCCAATTTTGTTATTACTATAAATGAATCTTTTATGTACATCCTAACTATAATTATTCTAATTAATATAATTTTCTAATTAATTTAGTGAAATTTTTAATATTTTATTTTTGTTTTAGCTATTTGATGGCATTGAGTGTGAATTTCCCATATTTTTCCTTTACATGATGATTGATGGTAAGTGAGCTTTCCTCCTGAAATTTAAGCTATAGGATATAAGTGGTTTAAAGAAGAGAAAAATGAAATATGACTCCTTTCAGCTAGCAAAATAGACTGCACACAGTGATGTTAACTGCTCTGCATTTTTGTACGCTACTCTTCTGCTTTCTGAGTGAATATTAAATCATTTTCTGTAAAAGAATTTAAAGAATTAAAGAAATACTTTATTTAAAAAATGATGCAAACATATTTTCATATTTGCAAAGAAGTTTTTTTATGAATAGAAATCACGAATACCATAATTCGTAACATTGTGAATATCTATAATATTTACACATATAAATAGAGATATTTCAATTAAAATTCTGTTTTCGATTCTAAATGCTAACATGACCTTCTAAAATCAATTTCCTGAAAAAATATCACGCACGTTTGCATTACCTTTTTCAATTTTATTTTTATCATTTATGTAGAAATTACCAAAATAATTATAACTGGGCTAATAGATTTTCCTAAGGTAAAATTTCTGTGGTGCTTATTGAGCTCAGATGCTGTTGGATTTTATATTTTACGTTTTAGGAGTTTTTAGAGGCAAAATCCCAACCAAGTAAAGGAATATCAGGACCTTCTGACTCCAGTGCTTCATCAGACCACAGACGGTATAGTTGGCTTGTTTTTCAAGAAATTCTTCCTCCTGATATTTCCTTCACATTCCTTTGAAAAGCGTAAATGATTGCTTTTTAAACAGAACAGTTTATTTAAATTGAAAAAAATGAATGAGATCTTGAATGAATTAGAAAGAATAATTTATTAATTTGCTATAATAAATTTGTTTTTATAAAAGGAGTTCATTAGGCAATACAAGGATGGAGACGAATTTAGGTCGTCATGGCTGTAGTAATTGGAAAATAGTTCACTGGATAGGCCCGGGTTCTTCATCTGTTATCTACTGTGTAACTCCACTCTGTGTAGTGTGGCAATAATATAAAATGACTGATTTGTATTCAGGTCACCAGAAATGGTATGTTCAGGTGACTGCTGCCCCCTCCAGAGGGCCAGCTAAAGGCTCTGTCCTAGCCTAAAGGTACTACCATTGTCAAGAACATTCTGGCCTCCTCTTTGGAGTTGCTTCTAGGGCTTTTAGCATGTTATTTTGAATGTCTGCTGTGATGCTAAAATGTCATCCTTTGAGGATGGGTTTAATATTTTAGAAATGGTCAAAAGGCCCCATCTTATGAGTAGTATGTTGGTTGCAGTTAAACACTGTCAGGGCCCATAAAAGAACATAACTGATTTTTCTGTATGACTAGAAAACTAGTTATCAAAGGAATTCCAAAGGAGAAGTTCCAAATATCTTTGGGGTTTGGAAGTATTAATAAAATGAGAATATGTTCTCATAAGTGAACATCTTTGAAAACATATTTATCTGGAAGTTAAAAATTATGATTTGTTGGGGCTGGCCCAGCGGCGCAAGCGGTTAAGTGTGCGCGCTCCACTGCAGCGGCCGGAGGCTCACCGGTTCGGATCCCAGGCGTGCACCGACACACTGCTTGTCAAGCCATGCTGTGGCAGTGTCCCATATAAAGTGGAGGAAGATGGGCACGGATGGTAGCCCAGGGCCAGTCTTCCTCAGCAAGAAAAAGAGGAGGATTGGCAGATGTTAGCTCAGGGCCGATCTTCCTCACAAAAACAAATATGTATATACGATTTGTTGGTGAAAATGGATGGCTTATGGGCACAATGCATGAACTGGCGGTTACAGCACTGAGCCCTGTTCCTATCTCACATGAAGTTTGTGATATTCTTTAGGGTTTTCCACAAGTACCCTAAATACTTCACAGTATGTACTCACCCTTTAAAATACTTGTAATGTTAAAGTAGTGAAATGTTTATGGATAAACATTGAATTTGAAATAAAAATTAATTAATTTATTTATGTCTTTATGCTCCAAATAATTACTTGTGCAATGTGAGAAATAATGTAATGCGTGTGGTAATGCATATGATATTTAAAATCCCTCGAATGAGATCTTTTAGTACTCAGTGGTAAATCATTGATGCCTTGAGGTGGTGGTTTAGTGTACCACACTTTAGGCTTCATCACATTCAGAGAGTGGTGTTCAAACTATTCCCTGTGAATCATAGACCTTTTTACTAGTTTTAGACACAAACATCGTGATTGATTGATGCATGAAGAAGGAAGCAAATTTTAGGGAAATGAGGGAAATTAAGTTTACTATGGGCTGATATTGCAAAAAGTCTTCTGTAGCACTCTACTGGAATTGGGTTTTTTTCCCCCTTTACATCATCCACAGAGATTCTAGTCTTTAAATAATAATTTTTAGTTTCACCAAGGAATATTTTTAAACAGTTTGCTCACAGGGTATGATGGATTTTTTCTCTTCAGTGATATTGAATGGTAGATAATGGGTTTAATGATTAAAATGAGGATTTCTTCCCTCTAAGCAATGGCTCAGGGTTATAATTCTTCATTTAAGATTATACAGTATCTCATTTGTAAAACTTCCATAGACTAATCCTATTAAAAATAGCTTCTTCAATGGCTCTAAATATTTGCGTACTGTATATTTGTTGGTTCATTTAAAGGTGTTAAAATTAAATGTTGTTAAAGGAGATATGTTAACATTGTTGGCTAAAGCGTAACATATGCTGTCAAATTAGTGTTTTAAAGTCAAGAAGCTTTTTCCGCATTTTGCACTTGCAATTTCTGAAAGGAGCCAAAATATCCAATTTTCTGTAGTCTATCAAATCTGTTACCTCCTCTACAACCTTTCTCTCTCCCTTCTAGTTATTGCAATTTCTTGAAGAGAAAATTTGGGAAGGACACTGATTCGTTATATTTTAAATATTTATTTTTAAACTCCATAGGTTATCCTGTTGTACCAAAGCACTACTATGTGCCAGCTGATTTTGTAGAATCTGAAAAAGAAACCCTGGTAGTCAGAAGCGATTTCCTAGCAACTGTGGCCGTGATGGAAAACTGTTTCTTTGGGGACAAGCCCTTTATATCATCGCAAAACTCCTGGGTAAGTGGAGAAGGTTGGGAACAATGTTATCTCTTGTTATCAAGTCGTTAGAAATAAGTATGTCAGGGGCTGGCCCAGTGTATTAGTGGTTAAGTTCACACACTCCTCTTCGGTGGCCTGGGGTTTGCAGGTTTGGATCCCAGGTGTGGACCTACTCACTGCTCATCAAGCCATGCTGTGACAGGCATCCCACATATAAAGTAGAGGAAGATGGGCATGGATGTTAGCCCAGGGCCAATCTTCCTCAGCAAAATGAGGAGGATTGGCAACAGATGTTAGCTCAGGGCTAATCTTCCTCACCAAAAAAAAAAAAAAAAGAAGAAGTAGGTCTTTGCAGACATTTTTCTTGTGTTTGCCTGGCGTTTCATGCTGCTAAGAGGTCTTGGGGGAGTTTCTTAGTATGTAAAGGTATATTAATATGTCTGTTTCACTGAATGATGATGGACGGTTTCTGGGAAGAAAGTCAGATAGTGTGGGTACCATTATCATTTAGAGGGCTGCATTCAGCTTAGTGGATAGGTTTCTAACAGAAGCCTATGGGAACTTTGAGTTACTTTTATATAATGTAATAAAATTCTGATTTAATATAGCAATCATGTTTGGTCATAGCTTTAGTAAACCACTTGCCAAAAGGAATTGGTTATCCCAGAGTTTTCTTCTTTCCGGTAAATACACATTGGCAATTTACTCAGTTTGCTAGAGGCTTAACGGGAGCATTATTCATAATTCTTTGAAGAATTATTCTTTAGCTTTTCCTAAAACTTCAGCTGAATAAAAGTACTCTTTGGACACATTGAAATGAAGGCTAATTTAACGAACACAAAGAACTATTATGCCTCTTCCTGTGCGATTCCTTGCTAAAATTTAAAATATTATTAGCATTTCCATCAAAAAGGCTATCTTATTAGAGGCAGAATTCCTTTATGACAAAAAGATTATGAAACAGGCTGATCGTGAATACTGTACCTGTACTAAAAGAACTGCTTGCTATGTGAAATACTGTTGTTGTCTTTGTTGTCCCCAGTACTACTGCATAAATGCTAAATTTGTGCTGTAGGAGTTATTGTCTTTGGTTTCTTTTTTTTCCATTCCATTAGGGAAGAATGTTTCAAAGTCCAGATTTCCAATTCAAGCTTTACACAGATGATATATAAGGGCAAATAGAAGCTAACCAAAGAAGAGAAAATTAACTTAATGCTGTTTCCAGTTTGTTCTTTTCCTAACTGTATTTTCTGGGTCTCCATATAAACTTAATGCTAATTTTAAAACCTGTAGAAAAATTTTCTTCCTTTAAAAGGGCAGCTTTTTAATAAGGAGTTGATATTATTTATACAGGTTTTGCATTTAGATTTTCCAACAGACAAATATATATAGATGAAGTAGTGTTCTTAGAATCAAGCCTAGTTGGTAAGGTTATCTCTGGGTAGAATGTTATTTCCTTCTCACTAACATGAATATGAAGAAGCCTTGTTGATACTCACAGCTAAATAAAACATATTATAGTAGAGGAGTAGCTAACCTACCTAAGGACAAGAATTTTAACATCAGAATCCTAAGTACTATACTTGGAAATTACAAACGAGCATAACGAAGTTTTTCTGTGATTCAGAGGCTGAAAACTGGTGCCTGGGATATGGGATTTGAGATCTAAACCTTCTTCATTCTGCTTCTTGCTGTATATTCAGCCTGAGCTTGATACAGTGAGAAAAAGTGCTATTTGAGCAAAGCCTGTGGATAAAATTGAGAAGCCTAGTGAATTGGGAATGCAGAATTGACTATACTCTACATAAGCAAATTGAGCTTTAAAAAAAAAGAAAAAAATTGAAAACAATATCAATCAGTAAAAAAGCATTGGACCTTCTTTACTCCAAAATTAATGTATTCAGTGTAGACAGATTTTGAGTTTAGATACCATTTTCTTATCTTAAGACCAGAGTGAACAGAAATAGTGTAGGTCATGCCTTGATCTGTTTCACGATCAAAAAGAAGAAAGAGCCTTCAAAGAAAGAGTCAGTTTCTTTTCTTCCCTGCTGAGCTTCTACAAAGGCAGTAGAGAACATGCAGAGGGTGTGTTGCAAACTAAGAAACAACATGCTTGTCTTCCCTGAGAAAGAGATGCTGCATATTCTTTAGCACTCTTACCTAGCTGTGTGTCTTCTGGTTGACAACTCACTCTTAGCTATTGTATACTTGCTCCAAGAACCAACACACTTCTGTGGACGTTAATCAGCATTCTAGACGCCACATTTACCAACAAAGGCTTATTTATTCATTAAAGAAGCCTCAGTTGGATATCTGCTTGGCAACATTTTATGGACAGTTAATTGATTGGAGTTATGTGAAAATAATAGAACAGTAAATCTTTAAAAATATTCTGGAATATATGACTTTTACTAATTCAGGCCAGTTTGTATCCAGTGAAATCCACTAAGAATATTTTGTTCTGTGTGTGCCTTAGTGAATAATTATACAACAAAACTATGTGACTTGTATTCCACTGTTAGAGCAAAAAGACTCAATATGGTGTTTCCTGGCCGAAGGCTTGACCTACCCACTGTGTTCTTAGAAAATAGTTAATTATTACAGTATTTCTTTTATTTTCTTTAGAAAATTTAGACTTTTAGAATATCAGTGTTTGCTATAAAATGGGTGAATAAATTGTAAACATGTTTATTTTAAACCAGAGACATATTTTAAGATACATTTGTCTTGTCTTAGAATAAAGTGATCATTTGTTATACCTACAATTGTTATTTAAATTTGGAAGTTTAGAAACTATCCATGTAAGAGATGATCAGTCTGTAGAAAGCAGTGTACTTTTTGAGTTCTTTGCAAAAATAACTGTAAAAGTATTTATCACATAAAAGTTCTTTGGATTGCATTTCTTTTCTGAGGTTAAGAAAAGTAGGGAAATGTAAGATAACATAAGGTTAATGACAACTTTACTCTAAAACTTTCCCAAAGCCATTACTTAACTTTAATATGTTTTCTTAGTATTTTCTAAAAAGAGAAACTAACATATCAGTTGTTTAGCTTTAAAAAATATCTGACTTCTAGATTTTATCTTGTCTTTTCAATATACATGCAACTGACTTTCCTTTCTCTGTACGTAGGACATTGACAGTGATGACCTTCATGTAGGTCCTACTGTAAGATCCCAAATCGTTAAAGATTAGAGCTTTATATACTGTATAACTTAAGACAGGTGAATAGAAGGATTTTTTTAGAATGGATACTTTGAAAACATTATTAGTAAACATCAGGAGTTAAAGTCAGTCATGTTCTTTGATTAAGCTTGAATTATTGAGTAATTTTAATAAGTACACCTTTCTCTCCAATATACACAAACTCCCAAAATATTCAGGTGAATGAAATTTTTCTTGAGTTTTGTGAAGACTTTTTGTCTTTTTGGCATGAATGTTATTTAATTTCCTGGGAGTTTTATTCAGAGACTTTTAAAGTGATAAAATGGATATAAAAGTACTTTAAAATATCCAAAGTGTTATGTACATATAAAGTTCCCAACTTAATTTCTTGGGTACCTAAAGTTCTTTGGTAAGTCATTGTTTCAAACTCAATTTATTTTCCACTAGACTATATTTTAAATGAGTATTAATACCTAGCAAACTTGTAGCCATGTGATATAGATTATTTCTCTGACATTATCGTCTTTTTCCTCCACTTCCTTCTCCCCTAGTTTCTCTTCCTTTTTTCCTTTTCTTCATGTTTTTCTTTGACTGTAGTGGAAAGATCAAGAGTTTTGGGGTCCTAAACTTAGGAACTAGGCAGTTCATCGTTTGAATATAAGTTCTACTACTTACTATTTATATGACTTGAAGAATTTTCTTACCTTCTGTGATCATCAGTTTCTTTATTTTTATGTCAGAAAGATTAACTGATGAGGAAATATACATAAAGCATTGACTGTGGGACAACTACATACTTCAATGGTTCTTCTACTTCCTGCCCTTCTACCCTCCCTCCCTCTCTCAGCCACCGTTTAGGATATGGTTTTGTGAAAATATGTTGCATAGTTCTTGTTAACCAGGCAACTCAGGATGCTCCTGGGCCCTCCTTGCTAGTACTCTCATTGCCACAAAACATCACAGGAAGAGAATGCTTGCCTAGTTGCTCCATAACCATTCATCTGCTTGATGATTCAGCTACTATTTGTAGAGGCCTGCTCTGTGCTAGTCACTGTGATATCCAGTAGCTCTACAGCAAGAAAGGAATGTGACAATCTAGGAAATATTTCTGTCCTCTGAGGGCAGCCTACTTATTCTGATATACTGCTTCCTAATTCCAGTGTTTGTAACTAAGATAAGTCCATTTGCATTTGATTTCATTCATGATATTTCTTGCCCAATTGACCTCAAATATAAAAGCCACTTATTAAGCCTGGAAATTTAATGCTTTTAAAAGTTAAAGTAAATCAGTGATCACACCCCTAGTGTGCATGAGGTCATACGAAACTGAGGTCTTGATTTTCGTTGGTCCGTTGACTTCAAATGCAGTTGACTTAATTTTATTGCTCAGTATAGCACGTGTTTTGTTACTGATCAGTAAAGGTAAAATGAATAGATAAGAGTACAGATATAGTTATAAATTGTGGTTGCTGAAAGATTTCCCATCTGTTACACTTCAGGAAACTTCAAGCAGAAAGACATCAATTTCTGAGCACTTTTGTTATCCTTTTCATGGTATCCTTGTGATTGATAGTGACCTATAATGGGATTTCTGTGCAGTGGGCATTATAAACATCTTGAGAGCACATGTAATACAGTATTACTTGAAAAGCTTCACGTAGGAAGATTTTCTTCTTTTAGCTTATTGTATAAATGACTAGCTTTCTTGAAACTGAAATTTTTAGTTGAATTGCTACTAGGTCTAGAAAACTTGTATAAAAAATTTATGATTCCACCCTCAAATATCTTAGTGACATTGAATATGAAAGCAGTGATGCCTAGAGTTCGAGAAGACTGCATACATATTGTCAAACTATTTCCCAGAAATGCTAATAATAATACCTGCCTTAAAATGTGTCAGATTCTGTGCTCTACCCTTTACAAATAATGTCCTAAGTAATCCTCCTAACTCCTCTATGAGATGGGTACTCTGTGTCATAACTGAAACTCCGAAGAGCTCAGCACCTCACCCGAGGTCACCCAGCCCGGGACTGACAGAGACTTGATTGATTTATTCAGGAGTCTTCGAGGTGCTTGCGTCACCTGTAACCTTTGTGGCAGTAAATATGCTTATTAAAAATAAAAACTTTGGTAACCTAATAAGAATTAATTTGTATCCTGTTTTCATTTACATGCTGATTGTTAAAAACATATTTCTTAGTCATTTCTGTATCCTCTGTGAATTGTCTGGATATCTGCTTTGCGCATTTAACCTTGGTTTTACGATTTTTCTTATCAGTCTACATAAATGTTTCATATGTTAGGTATACTAAATCTCTCTGACGTTTTCCTAGTTTGTTTGCCTCTAAACTTTGCTTGTTCTGTTTTTCGATGAATGAAATTTAAAGTCTTTATATATTCAGGTGTTTCATTGTTTTTCTATTTAACTTTTTGCCATAGAATTTAACATTTAATCTTTGAAAGTTCATCACTGTTAATCAATTGAGTTAAAAACATATATTATACATTTGAAATTTTTTGGTACAATGTATTCGGTTGAAGATCTACATTTTCTTTTTCTTCATAGCTCATTTCTTAATACATGTGTTGCTAATATGTGTCCCTGCCCCTGAGAATCAACCAGGCTTTGCAGCACAGAATTTTACTCCATGAATTAGCTGCTGAGCCTGTTTTAGTGTGTCCTATGTGATTTTGGTGTCATGATAAAAAATTACTCTGTTAAATTTCCTTTAAATTGTCATTTCATTAAAGAAACAAAAATTCTCCTTAATATTTTCTTTTTACCCTCAATAATTATTGTTAGAGGTGAACCCAGGGTATGTTTTATAAGCCTTTCTATGCCTAAAAAAGTGCAAATATTAATGAACCTAATCTGTCTTCTAAGGATTTAAAGACAGCTACTCCTATTTATAGAAATGCTTGATTTTCTGTGAGCTTTGGTACTGTATTGTGAAATGTAGAAAGCCAATTGCTCTTTTCTCCTGTTGTCTCATTTTCCCTTTAGCAATTCTGTAGTTGGTTGGGTGTAAGTTCTTTCAGGCTTCTCACACTTCGCCAGAAAGCTGCTGTCACGGAATTAGCGCAATGAGGAGCTCCGTTTTTGCCTCCTGAGTGATAAAAATCAGTGCAGTGAAAAAAATGTATGTCTGTTAACTTGACCTTTTAAAATACCTGTCGCTTTTACCTCTATGGAAATTAAAGTAATGATTATGGCAATTAATGTTTCCAAATTTGTTAACTCACCAATTTATTATTTTGGTTAATAAGTCTCTTGAGCACCTACTGTATGCCAGATGCTGTGCTAGGTAGTGGGGTACAGCTATGAGTGAGAAGCATACAGCCCGTGGAGACATAGACAAGCACATGGTATAAGTGGGGGAACATCAGGCTAGATACGCAGGTGCAGTACAAAGAGAGAAATAAGAAGGAAGTACAAAGAAATAAACTTTCAAAAGACTTGGTTAACTATTTGATTCATATCAATTTTGATACGTTAGCATTTATGCTTTCCAAGGATATAAAGATTTCTTAATTTATCTGTCATCATTTATAAATAACAAAATAATAAAGGTAGAATTTCATTTCTATAGAATGACAGTGAAACATCAATTATGTAAAATGCTTGTTGGTAGTGGAAATTTTTCCACATCTCAATGATCAGACAAATGAAATAGGGAAACAATTTGCTGCTATTTAGACTATCATGGTCAACCTTGCATCATGAGCTAAAATGATAGTAATAAATTGGAATTATATGTTGATATTTGCCATAATTAAGCCTGTATTGGTTTGTTTTAAATTTTGCAAAAGTATATTTTTTTTCAGAGAGAAGAATGTTCTGTAATATGCTCCCTGATTTGGGTAGGAAAGTATAACATATCAAGGTCTAAATTGTTTGTTTATTGTTTCTTCCTCCTGGTGTCTCTTCCATCTGTATTGTATAGAATGTCAGTGTTCTCAAAGGACAGAATTGTATGTGGTTTAGAACCCCGACTCCAGAGAGAGACTGCCTGTGTTGGAATCTAAGCTCTGTCATTTACCAGCCATGTGCAAGTTGCTTAACCACTCAGTGCCTCCATTTCATCATCTGTAAAATGATAAAGTTGTTGTGACGATTAATGAATTAATACATGTGACATACTGCCAGGGATGTAGTCAGTTCTGTGTGAGTGTTGCTAGGGCTGCTGTTGCAGAGGCAGCAGTGGCTTCTGGGGCTGCTCCTCCTTTTTTTGTTATTCTATTTTTAATATCACTTTTATTATTATTAAAAACATCTTCCAAGTGTTACTATAAACACCTTTGGTGATTTTGCCTGTTGGATAACATTGCACATGTGCCCTGAAGTTACCCTCAAATAGAAATATAATGAGAAACATTCCCAAAACTGCAAAGAAATTTATAAGCATTTTTGTGGTCAACTCCCTGTTCTGTTTTTCAGAATTATTCACTGTCTAAAAGCAGTACCTAAAAAGCTATGGAAAATGAGGTGTAATTTTTTTCTTTTTTTTAGTAAATATTATACGTGGGTGAATTTATACAAAACTCAGCGTGGTGTCGTTTTTATGTGATCAATATAGAATTGAAGATCAAGAGTGAAATGAGCACATTTTCATAACTTAAGTGCGGTAAAAATAAAAAAGTGTGCTGACTCACTTTAGAATAGTTGGATTCCTTTTTCGATGTTATTATTTAATTATGTTTCACATGTCTGAGCATAATAAGATAACTTGATAGATGTGCAAATGCTGGGTCAGAGTATGCTTGCTGTAAATTTGGGTAATACTGCCAACTTGTCCTCTGACGAGATTATGCAGAATTATATTTGAGTTGTGGTTTCCCACCACCGACTCTCTCCTCCCCAGCTTAGTTTCTTCCAGGCCCAGGGAGAATCCCTGCCTCAGTGAGTCTCAGGTGCTGATGGGCCTCTCAGGTGTGTTAGAGCAGAAGACAGCAAAGAACCACTGACTTAGTACCTTCTTCTCAACCTCCCCTCCCAAAAATCTAAGTGGCGTTCCTTGTTGTATCCTTGGATTTTATCAAAAGTTGCCACAAGGGACTACCACATGAAAAGAGCTTCCGTGTTTACAGTATAGCAGCAGTTGGAGACATTACCGTCATGCTGGTCAGTGCCCCAGAAAAAACGCCCCATCTCAGAAGACTATTGTAGAATTTAGCATCAGCAGACACTTTGACTCCCCTTAGTGAAATGATTTCCTTCCTTGAGAATGCAAATGCATTATTTTTAGAACAGCTTTATTGAGGTATAATTTACACACCATACATTTCACTTATTTAAAGTTTACAATTCGGTGGTTTTTAGTATATTCACAGAGAATTGTGCAACTGTCACTACAAACAGTTAATTAATTTAATTTTCATCATCCCCCAAAAAACCTCATACCCTTTAGCAGTCACCCCCCACTTCCCCCCAATCACTTCACCCTTCCCCCATTCCCCCCAGCATCCTGGCTATATCAGACAATGTTCTGCTGCTATTCATGGTGTTTTCGTGGCCAGATTTTTTGGAAGTGGGTGGCCGGGTTCTCCTTCCTAGTCTGTCTTAGCCTGGAAGCTCTGCTGAAACCTCTTCACCATGGGCGACCCTGCTGATATTTGAAATACCAATGGCATAACTTTCAGCATCACAGCAACACCCAGTCGCCACAGTGTCACAACTGTGACATGGGTCGTGTGGTTCCTGATCAGGAAACGAACCTGGGCGACCGTGGAAGAGCACCTGATCTTAACCACTAGACCACCAAGGCTGACTCCTCACCCCAGCACTAGACAGTCATTAATCTACTTTCTATTTTCTATAGATTTTCCTGTTCTGGACATTTCATGTACCTTGACTCATAATGTGGGGCCTTTTGTGACTGTCTATTTTCACTTTTTTTCATTGTTTGCAAGGTTCATCCATGTATCAATCAACACCTCATTACTTTTTGTGGTGGAATAACATGCCATTGTATGTATATACCACATCTGATTTATTTATCCATTCCTCAGGAGATAGACATTTGGGTTGTTTCCACGTTTTTGCTGTTATGAGTAATACTGCTATGAACTTTCATGTACAAATTATTGTTTGACATTGTTTCATTCATAAAATGACATGTTTTTAGCTTTCTTGGATATACCTAGGGGTGGAAAACCACTGAATTGTAAACTTTAAATAGGTGAAATGTATGGTCTATACCTAGGGGTGAGTCATATTGTAACTCTGTGTTTAACATTTTGAGCAATTCCAGACTGTTTTCCAAAGTGGCTAAACGATTTTGCATTCCAACCAGCAATGTATGAGGGTTCCAATTTCTCTACATTCTCTCCAACCCTTCTTCTTGTCTGTTTTGATTATAGCCATCCTAATGGATGTGAAGTGGTATTTCATTGTGGTTTTGATAAGCATTTCGCAAATGACTAATGTTGAGCATCTTTTCATGTGCTTATTGGTAATTTGTAAATCTTTGGAGAAATGTCTATTCAGATATGTCTATTCAGGTACTGTGGCCATTTTTAAATTAGGTTGTCTTTTTATTATTGAGTTTTAAGAGTTCTTTACATATTCAAGGTACAAGTTCCTTACAAGATATATGATTTGCGAATACTCTCTTGCATTCTGTGGGCTAACATTCTGCTTTCTTGATGGTGTCCTTTGAGGCACAAAAGGTTATAATTTGGACAAAATCCAATTTATCTCATTTTTTCTGTCATTTATGGTTTGATGTCGTAGTTTTGTCTAATTCAAAGTCACAAAGATTTATGCATATTTTCTTCTAACAGTTTTATAATTTTAGCTCTTACGTTTAACTTTTTGATCTATTTTCCGTTTATTTTTGTAGATGGTGTGAGGAATGAAGGTCCAACTTCATTCTTTTGCATTTGGATGTCCAGTTGTCCCAGCACAATTTGTGGGGGAAAAAAACTTATTCTTTTCCCTCTTGAATTGTTTTGGCACCCTTGTCAAAAATCAATTGACTGTAAATGTAAGGGTTTATTTCTAGACTCTCGATTCTATTCTGTTGATCTGTGTGTCTTATCTTCATGCCAGTACCACATTGTCTTAATTACTGTAACTTCTTTTTTTCAATCTGGATGCCTTTTATTACTTTTTCTTGCCTAATTTCTCTGGCTAGAACCTCCATTACAATGTTGAATAGAAGTGACAAGAGCGGACATCATTGTCTTGTTCCTAATCTTTGGGACATTCACTCTTTGATCATGAGTATGATATTAGCCATCAGTTTTTCATAGATGCCCTTTATCAGGTTGAGGAAGTTCCCTTCTATCCCTAGTTTGTTGAATGCTTTTTATTAAGAAAGGATGTTGAATTTTGTCAAATGTGTTTTCTGTGTCTACTGAGATGATCATGTAGTTTTTTGTCCTTTATTCTATTGAAATGGTGTATTGCAAGTATTGATTTGGGATGTTAAGCTATCCTTGCATTTGTGGGATAAATCTCACTTGGTCATGGTGTGTAATCCTAAAATGTTACTGGCTTTGGTTTGCTAGTATTTTCATTGAGGATTTTTGTGTCTATATTCAGAAGAGATTTGGGTTTGTAATTTTCTTTTCTTGTGGTGTCTTTGGTTTTGGTGTTTGGGTAATACCAGCCTCTTAGAATGAGTTGGAAAGTGTTCTCCCTACTATTTTTTGGAAAAGTTGGTGAAAGGTTCCTTTTAGTTCTTCTTTAACTGTTTGGTAGACTTCAGCAGTGAAGCCATATGTTCTGAGCTTTTTTTTTGGTGGGAAGTTTCAGTCACTTGTTACAAATCTGTTCAGATTTTCTGTTTTTTCTTGAGTCAGTTTTGGTAATATGTGTATTTCTAGGAATTTGTCTATATCGTCTGGGTTATCTAAATTCTGGGTGTACATCTGTTCATAGTATTCTCTTATAATCCTTAAAGGTGGTAGTAATGTTCCTTCTTTCATTCCTGATTTAGTAATTTGTCTTCTTTCTTTTTTTCTTGGTCAGTCTAGCTAAGGGTTTGTCAACTTTTGAGCTTTTCAAGAATCTTCTTTTGGTTTAATTTATATTCTTTATTGTTTTTCTATACTCTATTTCATTAATTTGCACTCTAATCTTTATTATTTCCTTGCTTCTGCTTGATTTTGACTTAGTTTGCTCTTTTTCATCCACTGTCTTAACGTGGAAGAATAGGTTATTGGTTTGAGGCTTTTCTTCTGTTTTAATATAAGCATTTACAGATACAAATTTCCCTCTGAGCATTGCTTTACCTATATCCCATAAGTTATGTTATGTCTTCATTATTTTAATCATCTCATCAGAAAGTACATTAGAAAGTATTTTCTAATTTCCCTTTTGGTTCTTCTTTGACCCATTGGTTATTTAGGATTACGTTGTTTAATTTCTACATATTTGTGAATTTCTAAAACTTCTTCCTGTTATTGATTTCTAATTCATTCTATTGTGGTCAGAGAACATACTTTGTATGATTTTAGTCCTTTTAAATTTATTGAAACTTGTTCTATGGCCTAGCATATGGAAGACGTTCCATTTGCATTGAGAAGGATATATATTCTGCTCTTATTGAATGGAATGTTCTATAGATATATATTAGGTCTGGTTGGATTATGGTGTTGTACAGATGCATTTTTGATAATGTCATTTCCCTTCTTTTTTTTCAGCTGATGAATTAATCAGTCCTAAAGACATTGATCCTGTTCAGCGCTATATCCCACTACAGAATCAACGTAACGTGAGCGTGAAGTTTTCCAATCAGGTAAAGAGAGATTTTATTTCTTGATTTAGACTCATTCAAAGACATTTAAAGCTTAATTGAAGAAGAAATTTTATTCTGAAGGGGTTTTTATTGCTTTTTCCGAAGGCGAAGATTCTCCGTCTCTGGTTAGTTAAAATTTACTTGTGGTAAAGGGCTCTTTTTTAGTGAGGGAGTATGAGCCAGATATGTCTAACAAGATGTTTTCCAGGTACACATTTTCCTCTTCAAAGTGGGTAAGCTTAAGGTGTCAAATGTCTTTGAGAAGATGCAGTACCTATGGGAGGCAGGGAGATAGATGAGACGGCACCATATTGAAGGGAATGGGGTCTGGTGAAAGGCCCTGTGCTTGACGTCTCTCCAGCGCTGTGTCTCTGTGACGGGACAAGTGACTGACAGAGTTCTTCTTAGTACTTGGTGATGTGTCGGGTGAAGGAATAGTTCTCAGTTTTTTACATTTAGTAGCTATGGATTCAGATTGTGTTGTGTCAACAACATAAGTGTTTGCAGGATCAGCAAGATTGATGTAGACTTGAGCAAACTCTCAAGTATTAAATGATACCAGTAATGAGGACTGTTAAAATGAAAATGCTGTGGATTATGGAAACTGCCTGAGGAGAAAGGGAATGAACTTGAGTGTGTGCCTGGGATTCCAAGCAGTTAACATTTATTTAATAAGAACAGCATCAGAACTTATAGAAGACATGTCTACAAAATTGAAATGCTCCTTTTATTTTAAAAAACATACATATACAAACACACACACACAGAAATAAATGTTTGTTTTAATGAGAGAAAGGAGAGCCAACCAGCTCCATTACATTCTATCACGCTATTTCTGAGTCTTTTGCTGGTCTTCAACAAAACATGTTAAGTACTCCTTGTGGTTTATAGATGGGAAGCTATTTGGGAGACTTGTAAATAAATGTTAAGATTTTCTCAAGAACATAAAATCCCTATGTTAATATGTGATAGAAATTTTTCACTGGCCTGTTAGCTCCTACACAAGGTGGGGATTTAGCCTTTATCTTAGTTACCACTGGGGTCAGTGCAGTACAAGTGTACATTCTGTACAGATTTGAGACATGCAGTTTATCATTGAAGAAATGATAAAATAGGGAATACATTTAACTTCATATTACCCAGTGCTGTGACTCGGAGCCATTTTAAGACTAGTGTTTATCATTTACATAGCATTTCACATGTGTGACCCACTTCTCTAGGGCAATGAAATCTCAAATCCTTTTCTTAGAAAATAAAGTAATAGGTCACAGATTTGAGGTGTGGGGGCAGGAGCCAGAGAACATCAAAGCACATGGCTAGCAAAATCAACAATATAAACAATTTTTATGCTTGATACTTATAAGGAAGGCTGTGGGTTATTTTTATTTTTTGACATCCAATATGCTTGCAGCTCTTTCTCTCTCACTCAAGAAAGCACATCAGAGTGAGTGAGAGTGACTTTTATAGAGAATTTGCTTTACGTGTATTTTTTAACATTGAAATCATTTTCTGATGTTGCTATTAAATTATCTGTGGCATGCCTCCCTGGTGGAGCCACATCGCAGCTAAGAGACTTGCTCTAGGGTAAGGACAAAGGCTCGTCTCCTGCAGCCATGTGGTAGATTACGTCTGTGCAGAGTTGTGTATGGTTTCTGAGAGGGAGATGATGGGGAGGATTGGCAGCAGAAAATTGCGGGGAGCTGTCATGCCCCACCCTACTGGCAGCTTTGTTGTGGTAGGATATAAAATGGTGAGGTGCCCTTGTCACTTTCTCAGCCATTTAAGCGGTAGCCAAGACTGGCGTGCCCATGTCCATTGCTGGCTTGGGTGACATGGACTGGCGAAATATAGAGGTCAGATGTAGTCCTCTGCTTGAAATGGTGTCAGTGGCCTCTTGGTCATGATTGACCAGGTCAGACTTTGCAATTAGCTGATGTGTGGGGGTTGACCAGGTGCTTTAAAGTCTGCCAAGTGTTGGAAAAAGTAAATAGAGAGGAGTAAATTTCAGACAATTCCTGAAAACGAGTGAAATCCCAGACTTGGAAGGAAGATGTATCGGGGTCCCCATGACCACCCTTAGCCTCAGAGATTCACTAGAAGGACTCACGGGACTCGGAAGCTGTTGTACTTGCACTTGGGGTGTATTACAGTGAAAGGGTACAGGGTAAAACCAGCAGAGGCACGTGGGGCAAGTCTGGGTAAACCAGGCACAAGCCGCCCAGTGTGCTCTCCCAGTGGAGCCGTGCGAGACGCAGTTACGCAGCAGCCACGTGTGACAGCGTGCAGAGCGTTTCCAAGCAGGGAAGCTTTCTCAAGCTGGAGTGTCCAGGCTTTTCACTGGGGGTCAGTCCTGTGGGCGTACAGCACCCGCATGACTGACCTCGGTCATTCAAGCTCTAGCCCCTTAGAGAAAAAGCAGATGTTCCCCATAAACCACAATGTTAGGGGAAACCCTCTGGACAAACCACAGCACAAGCTGTGGCCCAAGGCCTCAGGCATGCAAAACACTCTTTCTTATCTGACAGAACATTCCAAGAAGCCGGCCAAGGGCCCATCCTGAAAACATGCCTTTCTTGGGAATGTTCAGGGTTTGAACAACACAGACCTGCCGAATCAACTCATTCCTTCACAGAAGGGTTTATGGCAGAAGGAAGTTTCCAGAATCCAGAAAGCAGGGAGTGTGCTAGCACTGTAGAAAGGTCCATTCCTTCAAGTTTGCATAGGGCTATTGGCACATTGCAAACCCAAAACGTTGAGGACTAAATTGAGAACTGTTGATTTTCTTAACAATACCCGTAGCAAATTCATTTCAGGAAAAGGGAATACTTTTGTACCTGGGGGTAAGACTGAGGTTGGAGAAGTGTGGTATCATCTAGGGTAACCCTTCTCACTACTCACTCTTTAGTCAGAAATTGCTGTTTCCTCTTGATGTTAGTTAGAGAATAAAACAAATCCCATTTTGTAAGTAAAGTTTAGAGAAGTAGAAAGAAAAGCATTGTAAGCAATAGCAGATATACTTGAACGTATTATGAGATTCTGACCAAAAAAGAAAAAAACCTTTTGGAGGTCTTCGAATGTAAACTCCTAGAGATAAGAAACTATGTTTTATTCATTTTTGTAGCTTCAGGACCTGTCCTAGTGGTCCTGAAGTGGACTTCTCATGCAGATATCTCTAAATCTGTTTCTCTAATTGTGATTCTTTCCTAATATTTAAACTTGAATTTCCAACTACCTGGTAATCATCTCTCCACAGATCTAGTATTTAAAACCCGATGTTTCTGGTTGTATACTTATTTCTAACTCATCAAGTTGTATACATTAAATATGCACAGCTTTTTGTATGTGCATATTTCTCAATACAGTGGTTTAAAAAATTTAAAAAGAAGTAAAAGCCAACATTTCTAATGCCAAATTTGTTGTCTTCTCTTTTCAAACCTGCCCCTCTTTCCACAGTCCCTATCTTGGATAAGAAAGGACTGCAGTAGTCTCTTCTCACACCAGTAGCTTCTGTATTCAGTTGATTGTCATATTGGCTTTGCCTTCGCAGTAACATCCACATTTGTCTCTTCATATTCATCCGCACTGCCATGTACCACTCAGACTTTATTACTGCTCAATGGGATGATTACTATAATCTCTTTGTCTCCAGTCTCTCCTCCTGTTTATCATCTGTGCTTGAGAACACATGATCTTATAAAGCGTGGGTGCATTCATGTTATTTTCTGCTTAAAACCTTCCCTGACTCTCTGCTACCTACACGATAGATTCTAAACTCCATATCCCGACATTCGAGGCCCCACACGGTCACCTCAGTTCCTTGTTTTTCACCTATATCCTGCAATTTCTCCAAATTTCTCCCTGCTCTTCCTTCGCAGAATTGTTGATCTAATATCACACCCTGCCCTCAACCACTCCCAGACCTCCACACTTAGTGCAACCTTCATCCTGAAACCCTGGCCTCTTTTTGAGTCAGAATCCTTAAAATCCAAGCCCCATGCAGTGCCTTTTTCTTTGACTACATATAAAAGTTATATAAACGCAGGGGCCGGCCTGGTGGCATAGTACTTAAGTTTGCACGCTCTGCTTTGGTGGCCTGGGTTCACAGGTTCAGCTCCTGGGCACGGACCTACACCACACATCAAGCCATGCTGTGGCAGTGACCCACATACAAAATAGAGGAAGACGGGCACAGATGTTAGCTCAGGGCCATGCTTCCTCAAGCAATAAGAGGAAGATTGGCAAGAGGTGTTAGCTCAGGGCCAATCTTCCTCACCAAAAAAAAAAGTTACATAAATGCATATTGTAAAATGTGAAATAATACAGATAAGATTACAGTGCAATTGCATTACAATCCATTGGGAGTATTAACCATTCCACCATTTCTCCATCTCTAGAAAAGCCTTTTTTAAATCTATATCTGTTTTCACCTCTGTCTCCAAATTTCTGAATAATGTAGATGTAACTCCTGTGCTTGATGTTTTACCTTTACACAGTATCTGTTGTTTCTTTGTTTTGGAAAGATCACTTGTATACCCCAACCTCCCTTTCATCTTAATCTCCCAATATTTAGTAGTTATTTTTAGTTCTTTTATTTATCACCTTTATAACTTTAAACGATGTAATAAAACTACATTTTTTGGGTCATCTCCTTTTGGGAACTTGTCCTTATTTTTGATGTCCTAAAATTTCATGGGAACCTGTTTTTGTATGAATCTTATTTTCATTTATTTTGCTTGGCATTTGGTTGCCCCTTTCATTTTGTGACTTTCTTCAGTTGTGGGAAATTTTCTTAAATTATATCTTTGATAATTTCCTTTTCTTTATTTTCTCTATTCTTTCTATTAGTGCTCTTATTAGTGAGATCTTAGACCTAAAGGAGTGATCCTCTGAATCTCTTCTTTTTTTTCATATGGTTTCTATTTCTTTGTGTTTTTTTTTGCTCTACATTCAGGGAATCTTCCTTAACTTTTTGTTCCAGCTCTTCTGTTGAATTTTTTTTCAGTCACATTTTAATATCTAATAGCTCATTCTTGTTCTCATTTTCATAGCTTTCTAGTTTTTATTTAAAATTATTGTCACAATTACTACAAATTTGGAGAGTCAAAAATTTTTGAGGTATCAATTGAATAAAAACTTTTTTTAACTTTTTATTTTGAAATAAATACAGATCCACAAGAAATTGCAAAGAAATGTCCAGGGAGGGCCTGTGAATCCTTCACTCAGCCTCCACAATGTTAATGCCTTATATTACATAGTACAACAGAAAACCAGAAAATTGACAGTGGTACAGTCTATAAAGCTTATTCAGATTTAACCAGTTATACATACACTCGTGTGTGTGTATGTGTGTGTGTGTAGAGCTCTGACCATTTTAATCACATGTGTAGCTTTCTGTAACCTCCATCATAGTCAAGATACTTAATTGTACCATCACCGTATCATAATAAGGCTTCCTTGTGTTACCCCTTTTTAACCACACCCACTCCCTCACCCCCAGTTTTAACCCCAGACAACCACTAATCTGTTCTCCATTTTATAATTTTGTCATGTCAGGAATGTTATATAAATGGAACTATATGATATATAACCTTTTGGAATTGTTTTTTTTCACTCAGCATAATTCCCATGAGACTGATACAAATTGCTGCGTGTTATGAAGTTTGTTCCTTTTTATTGCTTAGTAGTATTTCATGGTATCACTATACCATCGTTTCACCATTCACCCACTGAAGGATATCTTGTGGCTTATTTGACGTTTCTTAGAATTCCATTATGATTTATTTATAATGTTTTTTAGTGTATTGCTTTCTTAAATTTTCTTAGTAGTTGCTCTAGGAATTACCATATACATACTTAGATTATCAAAACTCTACTGTATCAACATTTTACCACTTTAAGTGAAGTGTAGAAACTTTACTTCCGTTTAGTTTTCTTTCCCTTTTTCACTTTTTAAGCATAATTTTCTTAAGTATTTCCTCTGCATTAATTGAGCAGCACATCAGGTTGTGTGAAAATTTTTGCTTCAACCATAAAATTTGATTAAAGAAACTCATGAGGTAAAGGAGAGTCTGTTCTGCTTATCTCAACTTTTACCATTCCATTATTCTTTCCTTTCTGAATGTCTCAGCTTTCTGGAAAAATGGTTTCATATAATATGTGGTATTTTGTGACTGGCTTTTTTCACTTGCATAATGTTTTCAAAATTCATCAATCTGGTAGCATATATTAGTACTTCATTCCTTTTTACAGCCAAATAACATTCCATTGTATGTATATACCACATTTTATCCTTTTCTTTCTGTTTAGATAGCTTTCTCTTGATATTATTTATAAGTAGGTCTGCTAACGAACTTATTAGTTTTCCATTGTCTGATAGTGTCTTTATTTCCCCTTCATTCCTGAAGGATACTTTTGTTATATACAGGACTCCTGATTGGCAGTTGTTTTCTTTCAGCACTAAGAATTATTGTACCACTTCCTCTGGCCTCTGTAGTTTCAGATGAAAAATCCCTTGTCGATTCAAATTTGTGTTCTTCTATAGGTAATACGCCATTTCTCTCTGGCCTGACACCAGCCTGAGCTGGTGTGGGTGGATCGGCCCACTCACTGGTTCCCAGGTGTGGCACTGGGGCTGGGTAGGCTTGTCACTGCTGTGGAGCTGCTGCTGCTGGTGGATCAGACTGCCTGCTGGTGCCCTGGTTCTGAAGTAGGGGTTGAGCTGGCTCTTGGAACTTTACTGCCGCTCCTGCAGGTGAATTGGACTGCCTACTGAAGCCTGGTTTGCCAAACAGGGATCTGGACAGCTCACTGGGGCTTCTTTGCTGATGCTACAGTTGTATTGGCCCACCAGTGCCCTGGTTGTGAAGCAGAGGTTGGGTGGGCCCATTAGGGCTTTGCAGTTGCTGCTAAAGGCAAATTGGCCAACAAGTACCTCAGTTGAGGAACTAGGGTTGGGGTCCCCACTTGGTCTCTGTTGTGCTTCCTGTTTCCCAGTCCTTTCGCCAGAGAGAACAGACTTTTATTGTTTTTGTGTTTGTTTATTTTTTTGTCTATGCCTGTTGTGTCAGGCTGCAGGATTCCCTGGTGCTCAGCCCAGCATATGTGGGATCTCAGGAATCGCACTGTATTGCCATTCTTCAAGTCCTGAGGTTCTTAGCCAGTCCAGTCTACCTTCTTCTTTCCAGCTTTCAGAGTCCTTTAATTGTTATCCATTGATTATTTCCAGGGTAAAAAATTGTAATTAGAGTAGGAGGGAAAACTGAGTCTACGCATCTTGTTCCCATTTCCCTTTTTTCAATAGATACTTTCTCTCTGTAAGTCTTTCTGTAAGTAAAATTTGGAGTTAAGATTTCTTCTGTTCTTGAAACATCTTTTTTCTCCAGAGTAATTGTATAAAACAATAACAGCTATCATTTATTGAACTTTTTTTTTAATAAAAGCTTTATTGGAATATAATTTACATCCTATACAAGTCACTAATTTAAGGTGTACAATTCAATAATTTTTAGTATATTCATCACAATCAATTTTAGAACATTTTCATCACCCCCAAAAGAAACCCTGTACCCTTTAACAGTCACTCTCCACTTTCCTCAACCTTTCTCTCTCTCCCTACCCTAGCCCGAGGCAACTACTAATCTACTTTGTGTCTGTGTGGGTTTTCCTATTCTGGACATAGCATATAAATGGTTTCATATATGTGATATTTTGTGACTGGCTTTTTTTACTCCCATAATGTTTTCAAAATTCATCAGTGTTGTAGCATGTATCAGTACTTCATTCCTTTTTAGGGCAAAGTAACATTCCATTGTATGTGTACACCATATTTTATTTATCCATTCATCAGGTGATGGACATTTGGGTGGTTTCCACTTTTGGCCATTATGAATATTGCTGCTATGAAATTTTGTGTACAAGTTTTTGTGTGACATGTTTTCATTTTTCTTGGACATTATGGAATTGCTGAGTCATATGCTAACTCTATGTTTAACATTTTGAGGAACTGCCAGTCTGTTTTCCAAAGTGACTGCATTATTTTGTATTCCTACCAGCAAATTATGAGGGTTCCAATTTCTCTACATTCTTGTCCATACTTGTGATTATCTGTCTTTTTGATTATAGCCATTCTAATGGGTGAGAAGTGGTATATCATTGTGGGTTTTTTTTTTTTGCCTTCCCTGGTTACTAATGTTGTTGAGCATCTTTTCATGTGTTTATTGGCAATTTGTATTTATGTTATTTGGAGAAATGTCTGTTAAGATACAGTGTCATTTTTTAATTGGGTTATTTGTCTTTTTATTATTGTATTGTAAGAGTTCTTTATGTATTCTGAATATGAGTTCCTTATATGATCTGCAAATTTTTTATGCCATTTGGTAGACTGTCATTTCACTTTCTTGATGGTGTCATTTGAAGCACAGAAGTTTTCCATTTTGATGAAGTCTAATTTATATGTTTTTTCTTTGGTTGCTTGTGTTTTTGCTGTCATATCTAAGAAACCATTGCCTAATCCAGGGTGATGAAGATTTATGCTGATATTTTCTTCTAAGAATTTTATAGGGTTAGCTCTTATGTTTAGGTCTCTGATCCATTTTGAGTTAATTTATGTATATAGTGTGAGGTGGGGATCCAACTTGGTTCTTTGCATGTGAATATCCAGTTGTCAAAGTGCCATTTGTTAAATCTCCAGAGTAATTTTTTTCTTTTTTTTTATTGTGGCAAAATATACATAACATAATATTTACCATTTTAACCATTCATAAGTGTACAGTTCGTTGGCATTAAATGCATTTACAATGTTGTGTAACCATCACCACTGTCTATACCCAAAACCTTTTCGTCATTCCCAACAAAAACTCTCTACCCCTTAAACAATGACTCCCCCTTCTCCCCACGCTCCAGCTCTTGATAACCTCTATTCTGTCTTCTGTCTCTATGAATTTGCCCATTTTAGGTACCTCATATAAGTGAAATTATACAATATTTACCTTTCTGTGTCTAGCTTATTTCACTAAATGTAATATCCAAGGTAATTTTTGTGTTTCATTAATGTGATGTTTCTCTTTCTTCCTGCTGGTTATTTTGTCACCTACCTGATGATCTTCATTTATCCAGTCATATTAATGTGATGGATGATCTGATTGTATCTTACGTGGTCTCACTTAAGTGTCTCAGTGTCTTAAGTGGTCTGCCCCCACACCACCTCAACAAGAGGTGAGGGAGATGGGATTAGGAGTTTTGTCTCTCAGGGTTCAGACCCTCATCATTCTTGCCAAATGCCAGAATGTGAAGGGGAAACTTTGAGGAGGCTCTTGCCTACACTGGAAGCATTAACTTGCGCCAGTCAGTTTGTTCAGTATATTAAGAGAAAAACTTGGTTTTATTGCTGACTGTGGTTCTCTGTGTGGGGCATGAGGCTGGCCACTGTGGCCTTTCATCAGTTCTGTGTCACACCCCACTTCTCCCATCTGCCCTCCATTGTGCCTGCAAACCAGGTGCCCCTCTGGGGCCCCTCTATTCGGTGGATCGACTCCCACACCTGTGGCAGCATTTTGGTGATACTCTAAGTGGTATAGTTTGGCATATATGGGCTTCCTCTGCTCTGCTTTATGCATTAGTGCACTTCCATTTGCCGTCTCTTATACTAGAAATGTGCTGAAATATCTTATTTGATGTTTTCTCTTCATTGCTGTGGCATTAGTTTTTTTTATTTATTATTAACATCTTTATGGTCATTTCTGTGGGGTCTGAGGAGGAATGAGAATTGAGTGCATGTGCTCACTTTGCTCTCTGGAACTAGAAACCTAAGCCTTACCTCCTTTGCTTGAGTCTTATCTCATTGTTTCTGTGAGTGTTTTGTTCTCCAGCTACCCTCTATGCTCCACAGATCTGGGCTGATAAACCTAACACTGGGATTTAAGCAGAGTAAATGTTCATTAAACAGTTGTGATGACCCCAAGTAGATGCAAACCAAGTAAATTAAACGCCAAAATTATTCATATTATCTGATAAAGAAATATTTGAAAGAAAATAATTAACCCCAACCTGTTAATTAGTCTGTCCTTTATTCTTATAAATAGGGTAACAATGCCTGCTCTTCTTGCTCCCACTTTCCTATGTCACATTTGATTTAGAGAAGATAAATTATACAAAAGACCATATTATCCAATCATCCTATAAACAACTCCCTGGAAACAAGTCATGTGGGTTTGGCAGCTGTGCCACTAAGCCTGCTTTCCTATAGCTCTTTACGCACTCCATGTTACAACACTTGTCACACTGTCGTAGTTGTGGCCTGGCAAGGCTCCTCACGGTAGAGAATGTGTCTTATTCTTCTTTGTGTTCTATCAGCCTAGTCTGGTATTTGTCAGGGCAAGAGAAAGGAAATGAGAGAAATAAGAATAGCCACTATTGATTGTGCTCCTACGGTATGGGTATTTTATATGTATTGTATGTATTATATCTGATTCTAACACTTTTCTGAAATATATATTATTATACCCATTTTGCAAATAGCTAACATGAGTCTCAGAAGGGTTAAGTAATTTTTCCAAGGTCACACAGTTGTCAAGTGGCATAACCAATATGAAGGTGTTACCTGAAGAAGGAAAGGGGGAGGGGATGTCAAGCATTTGGAAGCAATGATTTTTGTAATGGTGTGGAGGAATTAACAAAGGAAATAGCTTATTAACTGAACAGGCTGGCTCAATATTACACCACAGAAAAATAGTTGCACCTGTGCCTTAGCACACTGAGAGGGCTGTGGAAATGATCTGAAGAATTAGATGCAGAGATGTCACCTCATGGGGTTGATCATGTTAAAAGGGTCTGTTAGCTTCTTTCTTCTTCCCTATTAGCACTAGGATGAGACCAAGTCCACAGTCTAATAATTAGTAATTTTATTAGGGATTTTCTTCTTCCTTGTCCAAAGGAAAACACTTTCAGGAGGCTAGCAAGCTTCTTTGAGTGTTTACTCTCCCTCTCCTTTCACCCTAACTTGTTGTCGGTAGATGTTCATCGTTTTCTGTTGCCTCAGTAATTCTGGTGCTGACTACCTACTGATTATCTGTCGATGAGACTTTCGTTGTTCGCACTGCAGTGACTCTGCCATGTTAACATCAGATAATGGTTTCTTGAAGGCTGTGTTTGTTTCCAGCCTTTGCTGCTCATTCATATCTGGAAGAGATTTGACTGGTGCAGAAAGTGTAAGCAGCAGACCATGTACATTTCACTGATTCTTTGTATTCTACATTGCAGTTGTCCACTGGGGATAAGGTGACCCTACAGAGGACATCCATTTATAGCAACCAGGGGTAGGTTTCTGGAGTTGTAGAGCAAATGGACTTTCTTTTGAAATGTGTATTATACTAATCAAAATACAGAAGATTAGTGGTTAAATAGGAAAACACACTTCATACCTTTTTAAATGTTTGCAGGATTCTGTCTGAAACTAACATATTTAACAGGCAGTAGCATAAGACCAGCCAGGAATTGGGTTTCTTTTCTTCATTTTTAAACCAACTTGAGAAAATTTGATGTTGTTTCTTGAAATTGATGTTGAATGCAACAGAATTTTTACATAAATAAGCCATTCTAACATCAAAGGACGAGTCACAGAAAAAAAACCACTATGATATGAAAATGCTGTGTTAATATTCAAGAATATAAATAGGAGAGATTCCATATTGCTAGACCTTCTGCCTAGCAAAACAGTGTAGAGCACAGCCTCTGGAGGCACAGTATATGGGTTTGAATCCAAGTTTGGGCAAGTTGGTTAACCTCTGTTATGCCTTAGTTTCCTCGCATGTAAAATCAGAATAATACTCAAGAGTTGTGAGGATTAAATGAATTAATACAGGTAAAGAGCTTAAAACAGCTCCTAGTTTGTAGTTAAGCACTCAACAAATGTTAGCTATTATTAATATTTGCATTTTGATAGTTCCAATGCAGACGTGGTAGTTAATCGAGGTGCCCAGTAGTTAATGAAAAGAAAAGGTACAAGGTTGTGTTGCTATTGAACATGGCTTATGGTAGAATTTGAAACGATGAGCAGAAAGTTCTTGGGAGGCCAGGGTTGAGGCTTAGTTCTTTGCCAGAGTGTGGGTAATGCAGATGATGGAGTAAAGGGATGTTCAAGGAGGGCAGGACAAAGGAGTCTAGTGAGAAGGTAAAACAGTGTCAGTGGATGTGAAAGTGTGGAGAATTTTGACTTTGAGACGGTGATTCAAGAAGGCTTTTGACTACCTTGTTGGCTGGGAGGAACAGCACAGCACTGGCAGAAATTCAGGTGCTGGTCTTCAGACCTCGCACGATTCACCCGCAGTGTAATCTGGGGAAGGTCTCCTAATGTATCTGGAGTGTAGTTCTCTAATCCATAAAATTATTTGGCTGGGTTTGATTCGTAAATCTCTTTCTAGCACTTCTGTTGCTGGCTTCCATGATCCAGGTTGTTGGTGACCTTTGAGTGATTTTAGTGGATAGTGTGCCCAGAAGGCAGATTGTAGGGAGTTAAAGAGCGATTAAATGGTGGAAGACCATCTGCTCAGGAAGTGAGTTTGCTGCAATCCAAGAAAGGGTATAAACCTCTCCTAATTTAGTAGATTTGTTATATAGCAATCCTGCAACATGAACCTATACCGATGTCCCTCTTTTATTCTTGTTTCAAATCTATTCACAGTTCTTAAAGGTTTATTAATCTTTGACCATTTAAGTAAATTTTGCACGTGGCTCAGTTTTATTTGGTTCACTTCGTTCTAATGCTCTCAAATAGTTTAACCCATTTGAGACATAATTTCTACTTAAAGAGTTAAAAGAAAACATCTACTTCATTAGTTTGGCAAAGAAAGAAAGTGTTTTTGAGGAACCAGAAAGCCAAATTTATCTATAGGCATGGGAGTGAATTTGAGCACTGAACAGACATTCTTATGATTATCATAATAAAACAGAATAAAATAGTTAAGGCATCAGAACTGCTTCTGAAAGCCTAGGCTGCATATGCGACAGCTACACAGAGGTTCTTTTCAGGTAATACTGTCTGCAGTCTTTAAGGGAAATGAAAGTCTCCTGTCAACTAGTATTTATACCAGAGCCAATGAAGATTAAATGCCTTGATCAGAAATATCCAGAACTGAGAAAAGTTAAATTGGAAGTAAAAAAAAAATGAGCTTAAAGACATTTAATAGCATCCTTCTAATTAACCCACTGAACTTATTAAAATTAGAAGTTCCAATAATAGGCATGAGATATAATGAAATATTTCACGTACAAGATGAAGACTTCTTATAGTTATGGCTGAAATGTAAAAGAGGAACAACAGATTCAAATAAGAAAGCAAGGTTTATGGTCCAGAATAAAGATGTACAAGGAATATTATGATCTAGTATTGTTTTACCGAATCTACTACAGGTCTCAATTTGTGCCCCTGCTCTGGTCCAACCCACTGAGCCTGCCTATATTCCTGGCATTTTACTCTGAGAAAAAAAATCATATTTATTCATAAATATAAATAAATCTAGAAACTTACCTGGGACTTCCCTATTTCCTTCCCCCTTTTTGTTCTTATTTTGAATCTATTAACAGTTTTTAAAGGTCTGTTGAACTTTGATGAAAAACCTATCCTATTTAGTCCTATTCTAACCCCCTCTTATTTAATGAGCCATATTGTAAAGAGCTGCCCTCTTCTAAACCAGAGGACTGGGCCTTGGGAGCCCCTTCTTCCCTGAGGTGTGACGTTCTCTCATAAGGTTCTTAGAGAGTTCCATGTATTTTTGCCATCATACTGGTGAACACAATATGAGTAATTTTGGTCAGCTACTTGAAGCAGTATTTTACATTTATGGCATAATTATCATGATAGATCAGATCATGTGTGTTGAAGCATCCTTGAAAGAATTGTTTCACATTTGTCGTTTTCAGTGAACCCAAACTTTAAATCTGAGAAGTAGACTAGCACATTTCATATGTCAATTAAAATGGATTGATCTACTTTGACAGTCTTTGGAGAAAAGGCCAATAAGAAAGGAATTCTTTTTAATCATAAGAGCTTATTTTCCAAGCTGCAAAGGTTCTAAATTTAGGATGAATGTCAGTACTTATTTACTAAACCATGTACAGATTTATAGAGATCTGGGCTAAAAACATATATACTTGTTGGTCTCTCATTTTTCAAATTAATGGAGAAAAGGAGATTTCGTACTTTGTTTTGTGAAAATACAGGTCCATGAAATTTTCCACAAATTATTTTCCTGAAGATTAAAGAATACCACATATATATATAATAAATTTTTATTTTTAAGAAGGTGATACACGAAAGTAGCTTTCCATCATATAGGCCTAGCTATAAAACCAATCTCTTCTATTTCTTAACTGTGTGACCTTGGACAATTTAATTAATCTCTTTACACCTCACTTTTTTCGTCTATTATATAGGGATAATAATTCCTAACTCATGGTAGTCATATATGATTAAATGATAATGTGTGTAGAGCTCTTAACAAAATGTCTGACTCATTATAAGAGCTAAATAAATATTGCTATTTTTATTTTATTCCAAATAACTCATTTTATAAATAATATTAATTTCTCGTCAAAGAGAATGTGAAAAATCCTGAAAAGTCTGGAGGAAAACATTATGTTTTCAACATTTTGGCTATTACTGTGCATAGGCTTTCTTATTATGTGGTTACAGCCATTATTGGATATTCAGTTTTGCGTTCACTAACATTTATTTATACTATCATAGTTATTCTTCATATTATTTCTATAAAATATTATTTTAAATGTCTATATAATGTTTCTTCATTAGGCTATATCAAGGTTTCTTTTACCATACACTCTTTAATGTAATAATTTCTATTCTAGAAGTTTATCCTAACAAGAACTGATTAAGATTTGATGTTTACTGCAGCATTGTAGCATTTTAAGACTGTCGATGTGACTAAATTGCTTTTCATTAAAAAGTCTCTACTTACACAATGCTTTTCTGTTTCTCAGTGAAATATTTTATATTCTATAGTGTTCATTAGCTAATGAGAATGCGGCAAGGGATTATAAGATAAAACAGTTTAAGTTTACACTTATATAAAAATCATAAAAATGATAATCATTTTCTTTTTTTTTTTATAATTTTATTTATTTTTTCCCCCAAAGCCCCAGTAGATAGTTGTATGTCATAGTTGCACATCCTTCTAGTTGCTGTACGTGGGACGCGGCCTCAGCATGGCTGGAGAAGTGGTGCGTCGGTGCGCGCCCGGGATCCAAACCCGGGCCGCCAGCAGCGGAGCGCGCGCACTTCATCGCTAAGCCATGGGGCCGGCCCCGATAATCACTTTCTAAAAACTGTCCTTCCCTAAGACATACTCGATCTAAACATATTGTTACAGGCCTTAGCCAAGATTTGGGAATATATTACTTGATTAAGAAAAAATTTTTTTTATTGAGGTAATATTGGTTTATAACATCATATAAATTGCAGGTGTACATCCTTATATTTCAACTTCTGTATAGACTACATTGTGTTCACCACCAAAAGTCTAGATGCTATCCATCACCATACAATTGTGCCCTTTTACCCCTTTCACCCTCCCCCCACCCCTTTCCCCTCTGGTAACCACCAATCTGTTCTCTGTATCTGTGTGTTTATCTTCCACATATGAGTGAAATTGTAAGGTACTTGGCTTTCTCTGTATGACTTATTTCACTTAGCATAATATCCTCAAGGTCCAACCATTTTGTCACAAATGGCAAGATTTCATCATTTGTATGAGTGAGTAGTATTCTGTCGTGTATATATACCACATCTACTTTATCCATTCATTCGTTCATGGGCCCTTATGTTGTTTCCAAGTCTTGGCAATTGTGAGTAATGCTGCAATGAACATAGGGGTGCATATATCTTTTTGAATTAGTGTTTTCATATTCTTTGGACGAATACCCAGAAGTGGAATAGCTGGATCATATGGTAGTTCTATTTTTAATTTTTTGAAGAATCTCCATACTGTTTTCCACAGTAGCTGCACCAATTTACTTTCCCACCAGCAGTGTATGAGTTCCCTTTTCTCCATATCCTCTCCAATACTTGTTGTTTCTTGTCTTTTTTTTTTTTTTTTGTGAGGAGAACTAGCCCTGAGCTAACATCCAATGCCAATCCTCTCCTTTTTTCTTGAGGAACACTGGCCCTGGGCTAACATCCATGCCCATCCTCCTCTGCTTTATATGGGACGCCGCCACAGCATGGCTTAGCAAGCTGTGCGTCGGTGTGTGCCCGGGATCTGAACCGGCGAACCCCGGGCCGCCACAGCAGAGCGCGCGCACTTAACCACTGCACCACCGGGCCAGCCCCTCTTGTCTTTTTAACAATAGCCATTCTGATGGGCATGGAGTGATGTCTCATTGTGGTTTTGATTTGCATTTCCTTAGTAATTACTGATATTGAAATCTTTTCATGTACCTGCTGGCCATCTGTATGTCTTCTTTGGAAACATGGATGTTTGGATCCTCTGCCCATTTTTTGATCAGGTGGTTTGTTTTTCTGTTGTTGGGCTGTATGAATTCTTTATATATTTTGGATATCAACTCCTTATTGGATATATGATTTGTAAATATCTTCTCCCAATTGGTGGGTTGTCTTTTCATTTTGCTGATGGTTTCCTTTGCCGTGCAGAAGCTATTTAGTTTCATGTATTTCCATTTGTTTATTTTTCCTTTTGTTTCCTTTGCCTGAGGAGACATGGTATTCAAAAAGATACTCCTAAGACCCATGTCAAAGGGCACACTGCCTGTGTTTTCTTCTAGGAGTTTTATGGTTTCATGTCTTAGATTCGAGGTCTTACATTCAGGTCTTAAATTTAGTCCATTTTGAATTAATTTTTGTATATGGTGTAATATAATGGTCCACTTTCATTCTTTTGCATGTGGCTGTCCAGTTTTCCCAGCACCATTTATTGAACAGACTTTCCTCTCTCCATTGTGTGTTCTTGGCTCCTTTGTCAAAGATTAGCTGTCGATAGATGTGTGGTATTTCTGGGCTCTCAGTTCTGTTTCATAGATCTGTGTGTCTGTTTTCCTGCCAGTACCATGCTGTTTTGATTACTATAGCTTTGTAGTACCTTTTGAAGTCAGGGAGTGTGACACCTCCAACTTTGTTCTTTTTTCTCAGTGCTTGGCTATTCAGGGTCTTTTGTTCCGTATAAATTTTAGGATTATTTGTTCTATTTCTGTGAAGAATGTCATTGGGATTCTGATTGGGATTGCATTGAGTCTCTAGATTGCTTTAGGTAGTATGGACATTTTAACTGCATTTATTCCTACAATTCATGCACATGGCATATCTTTCTATTTCTTTATGTCGTCTTTGATTTCTTCCAATAATGTCTTATAGTTTTTAGTGTTTAGGTCTTTCACCTCCTTGGTTAAATTTATTCCTACTATTTTATTCTTTTTGTTGCGATTGTAAATGGGATTGTATTCTTGATTTCTGTTTCTGTTAGTTCATTGTTAGTGTATAGAAATACAACTGATTTTTGTATGTTGATTTTGTACCCTGCAACTTTACTGTATTTGTTAATTATTTCTAATAGTTTTTTGGTGGATTCTTTAGGGTTTTCTATATATAAAATCATGTCATCCACAAATAGTGACAGTTTTACTTCTTCCTTTCCGATTTGGATCCTTTTTATTTCTTTTTCTTGCCTAATTTCTCTGGCTAGGACTTGTAATACTATGTTAAATAAGAGTGGTGAGAGTGCACATCTTTGTTTGTTCCTGCTCTTAGAGGGATACCTTTCAGTTTTTCACCATTGAGTATCGTGTTGGCTGTGGGTTTGTTGTACATGGCCTTAATTATGTTGAAGTTCTTTCTTTCTATACCCATTTTATTGAGAATTTTTATCATAAGTGGATGGTGCATCTTGTCAGATGCTTTATTTTTATCTATTGAGATGATCATGTGATTTTCATTCTTCATTTGTTAATGTGGTACATCATGTTGATTGATTTGCAGATGTTGAACCATCCCTGCTTCCCTGGAATAAATCCCACTTGATCATGGTGTATGATCCTTTTAATGTATTGTTGTATTTGTTTTCCTAATATTTTGTTGAGGAGTTTTGGATCTGTGTTCATCAATGATATTGGCCTGTAATGTTCCTTTTTGGGGTTGTCCTTGTCTGGTTTTGGTATCAGGGTAATGTTGGCCTTGTAAAATGAATTAGGAAACATCGCTTCCTCTTCAATTTTTTGAAAGAGTTTGAGAAGTATAGGTATTAAATCTTCTTTGAATGTTTGCTAGAATTCACCAGAGAAGCCATCTAGTCCTGGACTTTTGTTTCTTGGGAGTTTTTTGATTACTGTTTTAGTCTCTTCACTAGTGATTTGTCTGTTCAGATTCTCTATTTCTTCTTGATTCATTTTTGGGAAGTTGTATGATTCTAAGAATTTATCCATTTCTTCAAAATTATCCAATTTGTTGACATATAGCTTTTCACAGTATTCTCTTAAAATCTTTTGTATTTCTGAGGTATCTGTTGTAATTTCTGCTCTTTCATTTCTGATTTTATTTATTTGAGCCTTCTTTTTTTCTTAGTGAGTCTGGCTAAGGATTTGTCAATTTTGTTTATCTCTCAAAGAGATAGCTCTTAGCTTCACTAATCCTCTCTGTTGCCTTTGTAGTTTCTATTTTTATTTATTTATGCTCTCATTTTTATTACTTCCTTTCTTCTACTGACTTTGGGCTTCATTTGTTCTTTTTCTTGTTCTTTTTAGTTTAGCAATAGTTTGTCACTTTGAAATTTTTCTTCTTTCTTGAGGTAGGCCTGTATTGCTATATACTTCCCTCTTAGTACCACTTTTGCTGCAACCCATAGATTTTCGTATGTTGTGTTTTCATTTTCATTTGATTGACAGGAACAGCAGGGCTTGTAAACATCTCTCCCATCTGAGACAACATATTTTAATATCCATGGTTTCAAAACAAAACCCTCGATTTGGTTTAAACCATGGTGTTTGTATGCCATGAGCAGGAAGTGATGAGACAGAAGCTTTCCTACCTGTGCCCCTGCCCTGGTCCTGGTGAGGCCCCACGTGGAGCTGTAACTCCTGATGGACACTGTGGAGGGGTCAGTGGAGGGGGGAAGCAGAGACTGTAGCCAGGCCCTGGAAGGATCCCGGGGGGAACCTCTCCAAGTCTCTAGCCCACCTCCCAAGATTAGAGAAGAAGCTGGCTGGAGTGGTGTTTTTTGAAACAGGGTGGGTTGTACTCATGCAGAATGGTTCTAACAGCTCAGGACTACCTGGAAGTGCACCTCTTCCGTGAGGGAGGGCACATTTTACATTCACATTACAGTCCATGGTACACCTCCCACCAGCCGTGGGCCCCCATTAAAAAGAATATGACCTCGATGGGGTTATCAAGATATTTCTTGCCGCCTTAGGAGAGAAACGATGCTATCCTGGGGAGTCAAGAATCCTTGAAGGACATCGTAATCATACTGTGGGACTGCTTCCACAGTGATACTGCTCTGAATCAGTATGTTTCTTCCCCCTCCCTTTCACACTCCAGACATCCTTTTGGGTCCTCTTGTTCTCCCTGAGTTCCCCCACTGGCAGGGGATGAGAGAGTCACTTTCTGTCCCTAGATCTATCCCACTGCCAAATACTTTGACTATACCCTCCTCCCATCCAGTTCAGGACTCAAGTCTAATTCTCTGTTCCCTTCTAGCCTTGCAAAACAATGTCTGTAAACACCTTGTTCATCTTGCAGATGAAACTTCAATGGCTCCCTATCATCTGCCTTTTTGAATCAGTCCAGGCTACTCATGGTCTTCAAAACAGCCACAGATGTGGCCCCCTTGCCTGAAGTGTACGTCCCATCCTTCTCTCTTATTCAGCACTTCCATCCTCGTGTCCCCTCCTCCTCCTGTTAGTCTCTGTCTCGGGATGCCCACGGACGCCACATAATTCCATGCAGTTACAGAATATAGGCTATCCACTGATATATTCATTATTTCTTGAGGCCAATGCTTTCTTTAGATGAAGTATAAGCCTGCTGAGGCCCAGCACTCAAGAAAGGCTACATAAATCAGGTGTCTCCACCTACTACCCACCGCAGGCTGAGCATGTAGCAGAAGCCGAACAAATGATTGTTGATTGACAGAAAAGAAGTGGACAACAAACATTTGATATGAATGGGGATTTTCCCAAAGGGAAATGTAATCGTCTGGTTGTCTGAAAATAGGAAAGGAACTAAGGGCTGTTTTGGTAGTTTTATATATGACTCTGTAGTGAGAGAGAAATTCAGTAAACCTGTATGTGTTTATCTCATCTAGAAAATGAAAGGTAAAAAGATTGTAAGCTCAGTGTTTATGAGAACCGCTGAGGAATGACTGGTCATCTGAAAGCAAAACCTGAGAATTCCAGCTTTGCTTTGTAAAAATGGCTTTTGAGTCATTTTCTGAAGCTGGAAGGTTTTAGGCAAATTAATAACACAAGTGATTTTTCAACTTCTATTGAACAGGGAAGTAAATAACTAGAACTAGCAGAGTCAGCAGTTAGTTAAGTGGTTCTCGCAATGTGTCAAGGGCAGAGCCGTGAATCTTCTCTGTTGTGGAGGTGGAGGATGAGCCCAACACAGTTCCTTCTACTTTTGGCCCAGTGCCCCAAATCCTTGACACGAGCTTAGTTGGCAACTGTTTGGTTAAAATACATTATGCCAGTGAAATTTTCCTTAGATCCTTTAACTAAGGAGAGGCCCAAGGCAGCAGTGTGCAGTGTTGGCTGGAGCGAACAGTTGCCTTTAGTCACCCTGCGTTACTAGTAACTGGAGGAAACACGTGCTCATCCAGAGGTCTCCCGGCTCCCCTCTCCTCATCAGATGCATGAGAGGAACCCATAGTTACCCACCACATCTCAGAGGGTCATTGTGGAGAAAAACTGGGGCAATAAGTGAGAAAGGTCACTGAAAAGTGTAACAGTTCACTATATAGTATATCATTATTGAGGGTGGCCTGGTGTAAAAGGACAGGCCTGCGTGGTAGTTATTCTGTCACGTGATGTATAAAAATGAAGTTTTAACTATATACAGGCGTTGTATCGTTGTACATATGGGAGCCTGACTTAAATATGTCCATGCTGGTGTGACAACAGTGACTGCATGGACCTTTGGTCCAAAGCTCCCTTACAGGCCAGAGGTCTACGTGAATCTTCACCAGATCCTCCAACATTAGTGAGTCATGACGATATTAGTCACCTGTTCAAGCACCTTTCCCAGCATCATCCCGTTTTATCCTCACCACCTTTGAGGCCCTGCTCTGGGGCGGTCCCCTCCTCCTAGAGCGGTGGCCCAACGCTGGCCCAGTGCTTACCCCTGCTGACCACTCTGGAGCTGCATCCAAGGCCCCTCCATCTGAACTCTGTGATGAGAGATGGGGACAGCCACCTCCCTCACAGGTCAGGCCTGAGGCTCCATGAATTCTCTAGGTCAGAAGGGGCAGAGCGTCAGGCAGCTGCTGCTCTGCTCTGTCACCACCGTTCCTCTTCGTGCCTGTCTTGTTGCCTCTGGGAAAAGAATGTCTCGTGGTGACTCCATCCCTGGAGTGATGTTTTACTTCTGACCTCCCTTTTGCTGTTAATTATGTCTCAATTAACTTGGCCATTTATTATCGTCCTGAGGAGGTGAAGGATGAACGCTGAGAGCAGGAGGGATGGAGAAAGGGTGTTCTGATGTGTGAAGTATAAACAGAGGTCTCAGCTGTGCAAGGAGAAGGGCTTCAGAGAGGAAGGAGAGGTAGGGTTCCTTCTATGAGGCTCCTGTTTCCAGAACATGTTTAATGAGTGCGTGTGCATGTGTGTGTGTGCATGTGTTTGTGTTTGGCGGGGGCAGCAGGCCAGAACAAGAACGCTCATCCCACACCCAGTGCACAGTGAAGAGCACACGACGCCCAGTGAGGCTTTTGGAGAACACGCCCCGGCTCCCAGTGTGGCTCGGGTTCATTCCTGGCTATAACTGAGACCAGGGTTTGCTTCAGGCTCCTCAGGGCAGAAGCAGGTTTCCCTTCCTGCTGAGGCCCACGCTGCAGCTAGGCTGGGATCCCACCCCCTCCCGTCTTCTCAGGTGCCTTACCCATCAGTCATTCCTCTCTTTTCTACTCCTCACTGAACCCTTCCTGTTAGCATTAACATTTGCTTACATCTCCCCCATGTTAAAACAGACTTTCCTCCCTCACCCCCCTGGCCCTTCATCACACTGTCTTTCTCCTCCCATTCCCAGCCAAATTTCTCAAAACGATTCACACACGTTCAATTTTTTGACCTCCCTGTCTGTCACTGAAAGGACTCTTGCTAAGGTCACCAATAATTTTCAAGTCACCAAGTCCAAAGGACATTATTTTAGGCCTCGTGTCTCAGCAGTGTTTAAACAAATAGCCTCTCCCACCTTAAAGCGCCATCTTGCCTTGGTTTCCAGGTCACCACACTGCTGGTTTACCTCCTCGCTGGCAGCTCTTCTCAGCCTCTTTCACCAGCTCCTCCTCTTCTACTCACTGTTACAATGTTGGACCTCCCCTTGGCTTCGCCTGAGGCCCCCTCTGTACTTCGTTGTCTCTCCCTGGGTGTCACCTGCTTGCGGGACACCAGTGGTCAACAGCCTGCTGTGCAACAATGACCCCAGCATTTGTGTCTCCACCCCAGATCTCACCTCTGACGCCAGACTCACACCTACTCACACCTACAGCCCAGTCTGTAGACGCTTCACTGTCGTTATCCAGTGTTGAATCTGTAATGATCTCTCAACTCCTAACACCCTAATTTTCTTCCAGTTTTCCTTCCATAGCCCGTACACCCAGCTGCAGAGGCATCCTATTTGGGATTTATCCCTCCCACGGTCAATCAATCACGAAGGTCTTTCAGTTCAGGTCCTAACAAATCTGGAATCAACTCTCTGCTCTCGCTTCTACTGCCAACTCCCCGACTTAGGCCACCGTCACCTCTTAGCTGGACTCCTGTGATGGGCTCCTGTCTTCCTGCTTTCACTCCTGCCTCCCTCCGAGCCATTCTCCAGCCATCAGCAGGAGATACACTTTCAAAATGAAAATCTGAGCGTGAGTGTGAGGAGTGGATGAAGAGAGAGCAGGGAGACTTAAATGTCTTGAAAAATAGAAAACCAATTGTTCTAAGACAAAATTCAAAATTCTTCCTTCAGTTCCTCAGATTCACCACAGAGCCTTTGCTCTCGCTTTGCCTGCCTCCTCCTCGCTCCACTCCTTCTGCCTGACTCTCTCCTCCTCATCCATCAGCTCACAATTCAAATGTCACTTTGCACGGAGCCTTCTTGGAGCCGCAAGACCAGAGAGGTCCTCTTGTTATGTGCTTCATTCTTTCAGAGAGGTAGAAGCAATGCTCACGATTGTAACTCAATAATCGACTGAGTGATTTGCTCCTTAAGGCTTTACACTACTTGTTAGGGTAATGAAAATGTTCTAAAATCGATTGTGGTGATGGTTGAACAATTCCATGAATATATGAAAAGCCATTGAATTGTACACCCGAAATGGGTGAATTGTATGGTATGTGGATTACATCTCAATAAAGTTGTCTTTAAAAAACGACAGGCTTACACTGGAATGAGAGCTGTAGATGAGGCAGAAACTTGTCAGTCGTGTCTATCATTGAGCACCTAGCACACAACAGGGTGCCTTGCACATGACGTGTGCTTAAGCGCTGGTTGACTGGTGGTGAAGAGGGCAAGTAAAGGGCAGGGCTGCCCTTCTGAGTGGGTCTGGCCTTCTAAATGTTTTGTTTTTTCTTAGATTTGGGGAAGAAATGTTGACTTGGATCCATTCCACCCTGATAATTTTAATGCTTTCTATATAAATGCCCCTTGACCTCTGTCACACTGCGAGGGGAAGCAGTGACTCTGAATTTAGAGGTTCCACGACCATCAGACCCTGGAGTTTTCTAGTTTCCCCTCTGAAAGCCTGCCTCTTGCAGCACCAGGCTGCTCTGTGCCTACAGAGATAGCCGAATGATGTCAAGGGTCTCGGTGCTCATGGTGAGGTCTGTGCACAGCTGTCTCCTGGAGTTCTTACCAACAGTTCCTAGGGAAAACAGCTGAGTTATTATTACTGTCATTATCATTATCATTTTACATCTCCTGAATAGTTTCTTTGTTGTTTGGTACGGCTCCACAGAGGTACCACATACATCTGTATCACCACTGAGGAAATTCTGTCACCAACAGAAATCAGTTAGTCTTGGAGGGAGCCACAGGAACAGACAGACCACATGCCCTTCTTTCTACAAAGCATCCACTTTTATTTGTTTTAGAATTACTCTAAAGGGAGCCACACCCAATCCATGAGTTTGGCCCCATTTGGTTCCATCTCTTCCCACTTTTCTTTCTGGATCACTGACACAGGATGGAGCAGCATACGCTCCAGGGAGCGTGCTCACAATCTGCGTCATAACTAGAAAACCCACCTCATTTGTGTTTGCTGGGGTGTGTGGCAGCCTAGGACAACGTCTAATTGGATGTGTAAGAATGATAGTGAGGTAAGGGGACTTCCGAATGAGAGCCCACTTCCAACCTCTCCTTTTTCTCATGGACTCCTCTCTCCCCAGCAGTGGCCTCACTCTGACTTTGAGATTACTGCTGTGCACAGACTACTTGAGATGTTTTTTTAAAGACTCTCCAAGGGATGCCCCTTGTGGCTTGTTTATGTAGGATATTAATGGGGCTGACTGCAGGATGCATCTCTGGGTAAAAATGCCCGTGAATGAATGTCAGGGGCTCTGGGGAGTGGAAACTAGAACCTCTGGTTTTGCTGTAAAGCAACATCCTACAAGTTATCTCTGTCTTCTGTCCGGTGCCAGCCGGGAGCACAGCGGGGCTAGAGGTGCAGTGACGGCTCTGATGGAGATGTGTGCAGAATTCTCTGTAGAGCATTGCCAGGTTGGCGTATGTACACATGTACTCGCCTGACTGCTGAGGTTTTTAAAGATTTATTTTTAGATTTTTAATAATTGTGAGTCTCCTAACAAATTCATTCATTCATTCAAAAGTATTGATTAAGCACTGTTGTAGGGGATAGGGATTGAGTGGTAAACCAGAGAGGTGAGGTCTCTGTTCTCAAGGAGCTGATATTCTACTGTGGAGAGACAGAAAAATAAACAAGTAAAGAAATATAGCAATGTCAGATATTGATGAGAAAAAGAAACAAAAACAAGATAGTGATTAGAGAGTTATGGAGGGAGGAAGGGATATTTTATATAGTGAACGTCAGAAAGGCTTCCACGAGCAGCTAATGTTTGAACTGAATGGTGGGAAGGAACCAGCAATATGAAGATTTGAGAGAAGAGCAATCCAGGAGGAGGAAACTGCAAGTGCAAAGGCCCTGAGGCAGGAGCAAGTTTGCTGTGTTCATAGAACAGAAAGTCCAGAGTTGCTGGAATGGAAGGAACACAGGGGAATGGGTAGGTGCGAGTTTGGAGGGTGGGGACTCTGCAGGCCTTGGCAAGGGGGGTGGGTTGGCTGCTGGTCTAAGTGCAGCAGGAAGCCATTGGAGGGTTTTGAGCAAGGGGTGATATGAAAGCTTGGAGTGAGGAAGAAGAATTTGGGGGACTCATTGCGGGGTTGGTAACAAAGAGGGACAGCCCCTGGTAAGGCTAAGGCCAATGGGGTTTGTGCACCAGTCACTGGCTCTCACTAAACTGCCTCCCTTGGCATCAGCCACTTGGCCTGAGTCTGAGACTACCTTTAGGAAAAGGCAACCAAAAATCACATGTGCCTTTAGCGGCATATCCAGCCAGTGCCCTCCGTTCTTTCCAGCTTGTTGTGGCAACTTCTATTGGATTTCCAAACTCCGGTGCTGTTTCTTTTCAATGAAGAGGCTCAGGCCTTAATTAAGATGACTTGGCCACATTTGCAGACTTAGCTTTCTACTTTTAAAACTGCTGTCTCCGAATTTCTGTGTGCCCGAAGCCAGCCAGCCACCTCCAGGAGCTGCTTCCCTCCACGCCTCCCTGTCAGGGGACGGGTAGGCACCTACCAGCTTCCGGGGAACCTCTTGTTGAAGTCCCGGCCAAAGCTCTTCTGCAGCATTTGCCACGGTTCTTAGAGGCAGAGAATTGCCACTTATCCATGTCGCCTGCTTTTGGAATCCAGTCCAAACATCATTTCTTCAAAGTGAGCTATAAGAGATCAGAGCATTTCTGATAAGAGATCAGAGCGTTTCGAAAATATACTGCTCTTTTTCAGGGGAGGAATGACAATCTTGACACTCAAAAAAGTAGCAGCGGGCCAGCCTGGTGGCGCAAGTGGTTAAGTGTGCGCGCTCCGCTGCCGTGGCCCGGGGTTCGCCGGTTCGGATCCCGGGCACACACCGATGCACCGCTTGTTAAGCCACACTGTGGCGGCGTCCCATATAAAGTGGAGGAAGACGGGCATGGATGTTAGCCCAGGGCCAGTCTTCCTCAGCAAAAAGAGGAGGATTGGCATTGGATATTAGCTCAGGGCTAGTCCTCCTCACACACATACACAAAAAATAGCAGCAACCAACCATCACAATGTTTTTCCTATGATGTGCAGGAGCAAATCTTTATGTTCTTCACAAATAGAGGTTATTGTCTGGATCATAGTGGAATGTGGGAGGCGAAAATGACTTCATGATGAATTTTGGTTCTACTTTATTCTCTGCCTACTTGTGATTTCAACTCCCACTAGTGTTTTCCAGTAAGCTAATACTGAATTATAGCCTTTTTTTCTGTAGCAAGATCTCTTGACAGCTAGAACTATGGCGATAATTATGGGGGCGGGAGGAGCGAGTGGATCTTTGACCAGCTTTTATGTCTGTGATAGATGGAGAAAGGAGGGCACAGGGTTAGCTCTGAGTGAAGCCCAGGGATGGGGCTGGGTGATAGGACTGACAATTTTAAAATCTATTCTGCACATTAAAAAACTTAATCATCAAAGTGCTTTTATAATAGTCCCTCAGAAGCAGGACATGATTCTGCCTGTTTTTCAGAGACCCAGCAAGGAAGGCTTTGCTGGCTAAACACTGCCGCTGGATCGGAAGGCAGGCACCAGGGGAAAGACTAGGACTCAGACGCTGGAACAGCAGGAACGTCCCTCTCTCCATTTCCCAGGAGACTTTGGTTGACGTGGGTGGAAAAGGTGCTCTCTGGTGATGGGCCTCACCCAGCTAAGGAAAGCCAGAGACACTTTACCAGGGCTGGGGAGCCTCCAGCGCCTCCCTTCCCAGAGAGATTTCCTCACCCAGCTGCCCCTGGGGGACATAGTCCACCTCGAGTAGCCCTTTGGCTGGAAGCCATTATCTCTAGGAGAATCCTGCTAAATGCATGCTCCGACTAACGGGACCATATCATGCAAGCACATCTACACGGGTTAATCACGTGGGCTGTCTGAAGGCTGGGCTGTAAGGAAATTTCTATCCATTGTCCCTTTCCGCTTTCATCACCTGTTCATCACCTCTCGCCTTGACTGCTCCAGGTACCTCTTCCCACCAGCTTTTCAAACCTGAGTTTTGTCCTTCCTGCCCAGCTCCCCTACACGCAGGGAATCCAATCCAGTTCCTCTTCTGCTCAGAAGGTTTTTTTTTGACTCCCCACTGCTTACAGAATAGAGTCCAGACTTCTTAAACTGTGTTTCGGGAAAAGTCCCAAATCTGTACTCTGCAACTGACCAGCTCTCTGCTAGTGGGAGAGTCATGCAGCCCCTTTGGTCCAGAAGCAGAGCAAAGGAGCTGTCAAGACAACGTCCACCGCTGGGCTATGGCGATGTGTGCAGACACCAGAGTATGTTTATTTCCTTTTTCCATGTTACAGTCTTTAGATTTGTTGAAACGTCAGCTTCAAGAAACGCCTGAGTTTCTCTGCGTATTGACCCATTTCCAGCTAAATTCAGGAGAGGTGTAGGAAGAGAATGAGGAACACATTACACCAACTCCTTCTCCGCCACTGTTTGAGGCTCCTCTGTAAGACAAGGAAAGCCGTACTGAGCTCAGTGGCTTGCTGTGAGGTAATGTACACGAAAGTGACACTCTGTCAGATCTGGTCCCAACACAGCAGCATTATTCCCCTCCTTGCCCCTTCTGACATCTTAGCAGTACCTAGAGGGGCACCTTGCATATTGGAAACTCTTATTTCTATGCTTGAGGTCAAATGGTGGTGAAATTTGAACCCCAGCTCGTGTTCTCTGAGACCTTGCCCAGCTACCTTACAGGCCCCACTGTGGGGGAGAGCTGAGGGGGCCCTTGCCGCCTTTGGACTGCTTTCTCTGTGCCTCCTGTGGTCTTGCCTTCACACTGACGCCCTCTCATGTCTCTTCATCTACATCAACACAGAATATGGAAGAAACTGCTGAAAATCCCCACCTTTGTAGAGCATGCTCTATCTCTACCCCTGCCCCCTTCTGGTTCTGGGCAGGACTAGAACTAAGATTCCTTTGCTCCTGGTCCAGCTATGCCTTCTGTCCCAGGCAGGCTGTTGGGTCCAGCTGACCATTGCATCTCGACGCTGTGGGTGAATTCTGCTGCTGTTGCATTTTGGTGTTGGTCTCACGCATAAGCCCTTTTCCTTATTTCCAGCTGCTCTTCTCCTAACTCTTTTCAGAGTTTTCCATGCTCCTCTCTCTGGGAAACTTTGAGCTGACAGAGACGTCATCAAATGAACATGATTCTGATTTCTTTTACTCCCTTTGTTATGGGATGTTGTCTTTCCTTGAGGTCCCTCCACGAAGAAACAGAAAATGCGTCTCCCAGTTTCGCCGTCCCGCTTGTTTCTGCTGCGTTAGCGCAGAATGGTCTGCCCGGAAACGGCCACAGCCAGCAGCCTCACCCTTCACTGGGTTTCTTGGGCAGTGGGGAAGTGATGCCACAGCTATTTAATTTCAACTCTGCTCCCCAATCAGATGTGGCAGACGGCTGGCCCAGGGAGCCAGCCGATGAAAGTGGGGTCTCTTGCCGCATGCACTTGTGTGCAAGGTTCGTCTTGTTCGAGGGTGCAGTGCAAAGAACCGAGTCTTAAGCAAAGTGAAAGCCACGGTGAGGAGGGCCCCCCTTCCTCTCAGCTCTACATTCCTCTGCCTCCTGCTCCAGCATCACCAGGAGCACAGCTCTTCCTCTGATAAGGAGAAAACAATAGACCAGATTTCCTACCCGATCCCTCCTGCCTGGTTGAGTTTGGGTGGTAATTCTGATTTAACTACTGCTGTATCGCCATCGTCGCAAATGATCTCCGGTTGCTTCTTACATCCATCTGTTGGAAGTTGCTTTAGCTAAAGCTCTCAAGCTACCCCAGTAAGGATTGAAAGAAGGTTAAACCAAGAAAAATAGTGTAATAAATAATAATAGCCAGCGCCGACTGAATACTTTGAGTGCCAGATAATGTGCTAAGTACTTTGCATGAATTATTACTTCATCTAATCCTCATTGCAACTTTATAAGGCAGAGGGGAGTATCTCCATTTTAGTGATGAAGAAACCAAGGCTCGGGGGGTCAATAGCTTTGTCAAGGTCATAGAGCTATAAAGTGGTAAAATCAGAATTCAAACCCACGTTGGTCTGCTTCCGAGGCGCTACTCCCAACCGTGTCTCATCGGCCTCTGGGAAGAACTGGAACCTGAACCTGTTTTCTCAAATTGTCCAACAGCATTTTCTGATTCTGTACCTTACCTCCTGCCTGTCTGTAAGCAAATTACTGACCCAATCTGAACTTCCAGGTCCCCACGTAGAGCGGTTAAGATGAGATGTGGTCACGTGCACTGAGTGCTTTGTGTTGTGTCAGCCACGGCGCAGGGATTCAGAAAGCCCTAGTTACGTTTCTCCAGGAGTCTCGCCATGGACACCTGGTTCTCATTGGTAAAGAGACATTTGGACGTACATCTTCTGCAGAAGATCTCTTTTGCAGGTCCCTTTATCAAATGTAAAGGATGGTCTAGCTAGTGAATGACGTAGTCAGCGAAGTGAGCTGTTTCCTCTCAAAGATTTGTGTTTCAGTAGCCGGGGTGAGGGCACCCAGCTTGGTCAGCCCAGAGGGAGAGAGACAATGAGAGGCCAGGTGTGACCGCACAATGAGACGTGGGTGAGCAGCTTCACACTAACCTTCTTTGGCTGAGCCGAGTCCCCTGCCTGATGAAGACCACGCAGGAGGTAAAGAATCTTGTTTCCTTTCTACCCCTTATACACCCAGGAGCAAATTGAAGCCCTTGTGGTTAGATCCTGTTGAGATCCTGGGGCTTCCTTCAATTTGATTTTTCCTCCTGGTTTTCTAGGGGCTTGCTTCAAGAGAGGTTTGAGAAATCATGCGGTGTAATTGGATGATGGGTGTACTTTAATTAAGGCCGCGAGATGCAGCATGCAGCACGTTTCAGGTTGATTGTAATAAGGCTAGGCAGTTGTCTGCTGGATGAAGCTCGAAGGAGAGGCTCATGTTAATAACCTGAGAGGTGAAATCGCTGTCTGCAGGCTGGTCTGTGCTGTTACGACTATGGGGTTGGATTTGGATGTAAAAACTAGTGAGGCCTCTGAATGATCACCCCTTAATCTAGCTCCACGTGGGTTGTGTCTGAATGATGATCGGTTCCCTGGTAGTGCAGGAAATGCTCATTGCATGGAATTAAATGATCTCTTGATAAATTTTAAATCAGTCTGGTTTCCTTCCAGACTTCACAGCTATCCTCTCTAATCATGCAGTTTGTGCCTAGTTGAATATTTAACTAATTTTACTGCTAGATTAGTCAGAGCACAATTTGGGAAGTAAGAAGGAAAATATCCTAAAAAACCAATGTATTCCTAGCTCAGATGTAAATTACTTTTAGATTACTTGGCATTTTGGAAAATGCGCTACAACTGTATTGAAAACCAAATGTGCAAAGATGAAGTTTCCCTTAATTTTTAAAAATAAAGGCTCAGAAAACTTGGGAGTATAGATAATTATAAGATATGTGCATGGCTAGGGTGGAAGCAAGTGCGATTTTATCATGGTGATAGTTGGGCATCCAGATGGCATCCCATAGAAGCTTTCTAAGAATTGCTATTCACAGGAACTTATCAAAAGGTGCTTTTGTGTGTGTTCCTGGTTCATGTGTCTGGGCTGCTCTTGTCTCATTGATAACACTGGCAACCATTTCTTTGGGAGCTCACCTGTCCTGGGTGGTGTCTAGCTCAAGATAATGTGAAGATACGACAACAGTGACCTACTACACACCTATCTCTCCTGAGACTCTCAGGAGACAGGGATAATTTGATGAGACAAATACAGCGTGTGTGTGTGTGTGTGTGTGTGTGTGTGTGTGAGAGAGAGAGAGAGAGAGAGAGAGAGAGAGAGACAGATATCCAGGACATACTTCTAAAGGAGTATTTAATAAACAGGATCTTCCACACAAATGGCCAACAGATACATGAAAAGATGCTCAACATTACTAATCATCAGGGAAATGCAAATCAAAACCACAATGAGCTATCACCTCACACCTGTTAAGAAGCCTATTATCCAAAAGGCAAGAGATAACAAGTGTTGGTGAGGATGTGGAGAAAAGGGAACTCTTGTACATTATTGGTGGGAATGTAAATTGGTACAGCCATCACGGAAAACAGTATGAGGTTCTGCAAATGACTTAAAACATGTGATCCAGCAATCTCACTTCTGGGTATATATGCAAAGGAAATGAAATCAGTATCTCAAAGAGATATCTGCCCTCCCATGTTCATTGCAGCATTCTTCACAATAGCCAAGATATGGAAACAACCTAAATGTCTGTCAATAGATAAATGGATAAAGAAAATGTGATATATATATGTATACACCCCCCCTACACACACACAGCAATATTATTCAGCTTTAAAAAAGAAGGAAATCCTGCCATCTTCGACAACATGGATGAACCTGGAGGACATTATGCTAAGTGAAATAAACCAGACACAAAAAGACACAATCTGCATGATTCCACCTATATGTGGAATCTAAAATAGTCAAACTCATAGAAGCTGAGAGTAGAATGGTGGTTGGGGGAGGAGGAAACGGTGGAGCTATTGTTCAAGGGGTACAGAGTTTCAGTTATGCAAGGTGAATAACTTCTGGGGATCTGATGTACAGCATGGTGACTATAGTTAACAATACTGTATTGTACACTTTAAAGTTGCTAAGAGGATAGATCTTAAGAGTTCTCAGCACAAAAAAAGGGAAAAAAATGGTAACTATGCAGGGTGATGGATATGTTAGATTGAGTGTGACAATCATTTCACAATGTTCACAGTATATCAAAACATCAAATTGTACATCTTAAATATATACAATTTTTATTTGTCGATTATGTCTCAATAATGCTGTCAAAAATAAACAAACAGTCCTTGATCTCTCCAGAGGGCTGCTGGATTTCTCCCACAGCCTTCCCCTACTGGCCAGCTCATGGTGACCCTTTTGCTTCTAATCTGGTGACTCTGGCACCATTCTCTATCTGAACCACACCTCCTGGCAGCGTCGATTGGCGCACCATTGTTCTCAGGTATGTCCATCTTGTCTCCGTAGTCAGACTGGTAGCTCCTTGACAGCAGGACTACGTCGGAAATGGTTTCTCTATCCTTCATAATGTCTACGACAAAGATCCATATGTATGTCACATACTTAGTTTGCTGGCCTCACTATTAGGAGTAAAAAGCAATTTCCTTAGTCTTCTATTTACCTGGAGGTGAGACTGCTATAGATCTGGCTTCTCAACGTGGATCTTGTTAATCTTTGGGCCGCTGCTTACCATATGCAGCCACTAACCTTCCTCAAAAGCCATGGATAGCCTATTGTTCCCTTCTTGGCAAACTCAAGTCAGCTACGAAGGCTGGGAGGAATTTGCCGAAATCTCTGTGACAGGGAGCTACGCAAATAATTTTCTTTTTCACAAAGCTACCTACTTTAAAGTGACTGAACACCACTCCTGATTTGTTAGAGGAGGGAGAGGACCGAGTTTGCGGTACATGTGGTATTTTTAAATGCTGACTTTCTTTTTCTATTTTCTTTTGCCATTTGAGCTAAATTTTAAACTGATTTTCAGAACTAGCAAGAATATTGAAAGCAGTTTTTCTGAAACAGTTCAGTTTTCTTAGCAAGGTTGCAGAAAACTTTAGGACATGTAATGCTACTATCTTTTGGAAATCATACTAACTTTACAAGATGGACATACCTGAGAACAATGGTGTGTAGATCAATACCACCAGCAGGTGTGGTTCAGATGGTAATTCTTACTAAGTCATAAGAATTATCTAAGTCTGTATCCATATACTTGGTGTTATTCAGAACATGATCCATTGTTCACATTTAAATTTGGTCTTCAGATTAGGATGCTCAATAATATTGAGAGGGAAATATAAAAGGAGCAATAGTGGTGGCAGAATTAGGAAGTAGATGGGAAATCACTGTCAGATGCTGGTCATTAGGGACATCCTCTGAATATGCACCACCTCCAGCCCGCTGGCTTCATTTCTGCTCAGTTCCTTGGCCTAGCAAAGTAACACAGCATTCCCAAGACGGCCCGATGGCAGGAGCAAAGTGGAGAAGAGGGCCTTGTCATTCTTTCCTTAGTCTTTTCTAGTTCAGCTTAACTGTTTTCTAGTTATTTTTTTTTAGACTCTATTTCTTTAGAACTTCAATGTCTAAGGTGAAATTCTCTAGGCTGGGTATGTCAGTTAGTTATTGCTGTGTAACAAATCACTCCAAAACAAATCAAGCGTTTATGTATCTCATGATTCTGTGGGCTGGTTGGGTGATTCCTTGGTCTTGACTGGGCTTGCTCATGCATCTTTGGTCAGCTGTGGGCCAGGTAGGTGACTCTACTGATGCCGGCTGGGTTTTCTCAAATGTTGGGAGTCAGCTGGCTGGCAGCTGGTCTAGCAAGGCCTTGGGTCTTCTCTAAGTTCAGCTAATCCAGCTTGCTCACATTGCAGTAGCAGGGGTCCCAAAGAGAGAGAAGCAGTGAGCAAGGTGTCTTGACGCTTAGGCTCAGAACTGGCACATCACTTCTGCCCATTCTAGAACTGCCCTGGACCTCACTCAGCTGGACCAGATTCAAAGGTAATAGACTCTACCTCTTGAGGGGAGGAGCCACAAAGTCACATTGCAAAGAGCACAGATAAGGGGAGGGTAAAGAATTGTGGGTTTGTTTTTTGTTTGCAGTTTGTCACACTGGAAGAATTTTATACATACACACAGACACAAACAGAAAAGATTGTTTTAGCTGCTGGAATATAGGAATAATGATCAGAGTGCAAGATTAGATGTTGACATTTAAAAGAAGATGGTTTCCTGTACTCTGACTTTGGGGGTCCATTGTCTCAGGGTTCAACTGTGGTGGTTTTGCTATTGTCGCCCTCTCTCCTCCTTTGGCTACATTTTCAAAGGACAGGAATTTTCAGATGTCTGAGATCATTTAGGATGCAGGCTTTGGCTAGTGCTGTGTGTTTGGGGTCTTTGTACTGTGTAATTGAGTATTTGGGACTCTAATAGTTTATTTTTCTAAGATGTTCATACTTAATGTTTCTTTGCAGCATTTAAGAAAGTCCTATCTTCTAATTTAGGACAATAAAATTAAAAATTTTTTTGAAACACTGTTCTGCGCCAAAATAATAAATCTTCTGAAAATATCTGTGGACCTTTGATTTACAACTTCTGTGAGGGTCTTGAGACTCCAGATGGGGGGTCACCAGCTCACAGGCCAAGGTGGATATTGACATTTGCTGCACGTTAAAATCACTTACGGATCTTTAGGCTGCATTCACTAATTAACACAGAATCTCTGGGAGTGGGACCCAGACATCGGTACTTTTTTAAGCTGCTCAGGTAATTTCACTGTGCTGCCCAGTTTGTGAATAAGTGAATGAAGCCAGGACTTCTCAGTCTTTAACGTACAGACAAACGGCCTGGAGACCTTGTTAACAGGCAGATTCTGATACACCAGGTCTGGGGTGGGCCTGAGATTCGGCACTTTTAGTAAGTTCCTGAGTGATGCCAACGCTTCTGGTTTTCAGACCATACTATGAATAGCAAGGATCTACCATAGAGATCTCCAGCAGCCCACAGACTGTTTTGTGGGTTTTTTTTTCTTTTTTTTTGGTTGGTCTATTACATTTTTAAATGCAAATTGAGTCAATATTTCAAAATCAAGAGATTTCTCATAAAAATTCAGATTTCTGATTTCTTTTGGAAAAAAATGAAACATCCTGCGACACCAGCCTTGCATTTCCACATAGACCAGTGCTGAAGAGCGACTGCCCTGAGAAGGGGGTGCAGGTGACTCACCAAGGGAGGTTCTGAAGTGCTATTCCCCGCACTAGTCTATGAAGAGGATAAATGGATCTTTTTCCCATATGGACTAACCTGTCTACATACAGCACACAAGTGCACGTGAGCATGCTCAGCAAAAACCATGAAGGCAAAAGCCAAGCAATTAAGTGGGAAAAGGCGAAAGGAGAGGAGAATAATAATAATCCTTTAAAACTTAGATATGTTTATTAATAAAGACCCTATTGTTTGCATCAGAAGCCTACTAGAGCTGTTTAAGGGAAAAATAAGTGAGGAGGGTTCATTATAAGGATAAGAGTAGCTCATGGATTTGTCATGCAGCTGGGTTTCAGAAAAGAATGGAACCAAAGACGTGGATGTCACCAAAGAGTATCCCCTCTTTGCCTTCATTTCAACTCCTCTCTGCACGTCTTCCTCACTCCATGTCCTTGCTTCCTCTGTTCTCCAGTTCACCTGGTAGAAGGCACGGCCACCAGCAATAACTGGGTTTACATGCTGGGGATCTTGCTATGCAGTCCCAATCCATATTCCTGAGGAAGGATGATGATTGGCTCAGCCTGGGAGCTGGCGGAGGACCCAAGAGTTTCTGCTACACTAAGAAAACTTTCTCTTGAAGCATGAGGCTGAGCATAAAGTTGAACTCTCTCATGCAGGGAGGGAAAACTAACACTCTGGAACTCTAGAACCAATCCCATCTCTCCCAGAGGCAGGGGGATGGACAAGAAAATCTATGGACTCCTTCACTCATGCGGCATCTTTGCCCTCCAAAGCAGGAGAGTCTGTCCAACTGCAGACTCAAATCTTTCTCAATAATAATAATAATAATAATAATACCTGAAGGAGAGGCAAGGGCAGCAGTGACTAGCTTCATTGATTTCTTCCCTCTCCAAAACACAGTGCAAAGCATGAAAATTATAAAGACCTTAACTGCTGACAGCCCACCCCAGGCAAACTCTGTGTTATGAGTGTGACTGTGTGGGTGGCATTAAGTAAATAGCAGAGAAATCATCTCTGGAAGCAAAGTCAGGGGAACACAGCCAAGGGTACACAAGACAGAGATGCTCCAGCTGCATTTCAAAAGGTGAGGTAGCTAGGTGAAATGTGAAAATGGGAAAAGAGAAGAGGAAAATGTTAATAAGCCAGGTTATTGAGGAATCTGGAAAGTGGTTCATTAGAGTATGCATTTACTCCTCTATAATGAGATCTGGGATTATCTGTAAAAACATTTAGCTCTGATTGTTTTAAAGAGAAAAGATAAAATGTTAATATGTGGCACCCTGGAGTGTGCCTTTTTCCCCACATTTTAAATGATAATCCTAATGAGACACCTATAATGTGTGAGAGATCAAGTCACACAGCTTCCCGTCAGAGCGTGCAAGTGAGAACAATGGCGCAGATGTGCGTTCAATGGACGCAGTGAGGGCAGATTTGAGGATAAGAGGAGCTGAAGTGCTTACTATAAGAACATATGAATACTGCCCCCTGGTCCTGGGACTCACCTGTTTGACTTTGGCCGAGATGTTTCATAATACATAGGGCCAAATGCTGAGTCTACCTTATAATCAAAAATATACCCTAGGCTCTTCCTTGAAATCGGAAAAAATGTGATTGTACTAATAATTACAGTGAGTCCTTGGGGCCCAGTCCAGTGGTCCCCGAATGTTGCATTAAAGGGCTGGGACAATGCACATCAGTATGTAGGAAGGAAATATTGAAGTAACTCACCCCCTTGTCCGGGGGTAAAATCTTCAGTTAAGCTTGTCAGGGGTCCTAAAGTTTATCTGTGTGTCTTTCTCTGGCTCTATTAAATCTGTAGGTTCTGGACATTCTTTCTGGAAAACTGCAAGTGGTGCGTTCTCCCACGTAACCTCAGGTCAGGTGGTTCCTACAAGGCCTAGTGAATTCACACGGAGACAGACACGGAAACTTCTCCCTGGCTCCTTTTCTTCGCTCCTCTCCTTTCCCCTTCCTTTATTGTGGAATCAGACCCTTGGAACAACGCATTAAAATAAATCTGAGTGCGAGTGGAAGAAGAATTCATTTTTATTGAGGCATAACTTCTTTCTACGAGGGAGGCTATTTGAAAAACCAAATCTTGCTTGGCGAGGTCTCTGAAATGAGAGCACCTGGGCCAGCCGGCTGGCTCCTTCCCTCAGCCAGTGTGTGGGACTCGGCTTGACTTGTCTTAAGTACTCCCTTTCCAACAGGCCAGGCTGCCCTTTCAGTCATGCTGACTGCACTCACATTTGCACCAAACACTTTCTAGCTGCTTGGCAGGTAAATTCCAGCAACCTCCTATTTCTGCCTTCACCCCTGATGATTTCTAAGAGTCTTTCACGGAAGAGAAAACCTCTACCTCTCCCAGACGGGAAATAGGTCTTCCTATCCTTCTGAAGAAATCAAGGATAGAGAGACAGTTTGAATCATTCTCACTTCCTTGATGATTCTTATATTGTTGATGAACCTCAGAATCCCTGTGACTTCTGAAGTTGTGAACGCCTTAAAAATGGATCTAAAAATATTTCTTTTTATTCAAGTTGGAGTATATCACTCACATGCTTTATTTCAAGAAAAAACTAAGGAAATAACGGACCACAAAAAAAGAGTAGAGAACTGAAGTTGGGGAAAACCAGGAAAACGAGGTGAACAACAGAATATCTATAAATGGAAATGGATAGATTGACATTGTGAAATGAGACAACGAAGGCAAAAATTCTTCAAACAGAGAGGGTATGGTAGGGGGATTCTAGTAAATACTCAGCAAATTTACGAGCTGGGAGGCGAGACGCAGGTGAAACTAGTTCTGGAAGCCACAGAGTGGTGTTGACCATGGAATAGACTGTGCACAGGGAGTGAAGGTGGTGAGTGAAGGTCTGTCACAGACCCCACCGGACCTGGTCATGTGGAAACCATGTGCACCACGGGCCCGCGAACATAGCCCTGTTAAAATTACAGTGGGATTCAAGGGCAAAAGCGCCTACCAAGATAAAAAGGAATTGTGTGATGACAAATCAAATATGCGTGCACCAAAAGCAATAGTGATTAAATACATAAAGTAAGGGAGAATTGATAAAAATTTTATTAAAGTGGGCGCCTTAATCAACTCTCTCAGAATTGTGAAGATGGTTTTTAAAATATGCTATAATTTTAGGATAGTTTTAGATAAAAGAAAAATTGTGAAGACAGTACAGAGAGTTTATATATACCCCATATGCAGTTTCTCCTATTATTAACATACAGTAGTATGGTACATTTGTCACAATTAATTCGCCAATATTGACGTATTATTATTAATCAAATACAATAGTTCCCCTTTATCCACAGTTTTGCTTTCCAGGGTTTCAGTTACTTGCAGTCAACAGTGGTCTGAAAATATTAAATGAAAAATTCCAGAAACAAACAATTTATAAATTTTAAAATGCGCACCGTTCTGAGTAGTGTGATGAAATCTCATGCCATCCCGCTGCATCTCGCTGGGGATGTGAATCTTCCCTTTGTCCAGAGTATCCACACCGTAAACGCTACCCACCCGTTAGTCGGTAGTCTGGGTTATCAGAGGAACTGTCGTCGTATCTGCAGTGCTTGTATTTCCACTAACTCTTATTTTACTCAGAAACGGCCCCAGAGCACAAGGGTAGTGACACTGGCGATTCGGGTGTGCCAAAGAGAAGCTGTCAAGTGCTTCCTTTAAGTGAAAATGTGAAAGTGCTCAACTTTTAATAAAGAAAAAAAATTGTATGCTGAGGTTGCTGAGATCTACAGTAATTTTTATTACAATTTATTGTTATAATTGTTCTATTTTATTATTAATTATTGTTAATGTCACTGTTTTTGTTAATTTACAATATAATATAATAATAATTTATAATAGAATGTAGTTTGTAATGTTAATAATATTGTTGTTAGTCTCTTTATAAATTAAACTTTATCGTGGCTACCTATGTATAGAAAAAATACATGGTATATATAGGGTTCGGTACTATCCGTGGTTTCAGGCACGTATCCCCTGTGGATAAGGGGGGACTACTGTACATAATTTATTCATATTTTCTTAGTTTTTAACCTAATGTCCTTTTTCTGTTCCAGAATCCCATCTAGGATACCACATTATATTTATTCAACTGTGTCCTCGGGCTCCTCTTAAATGTGACAGTTTCTCAGACTTTTCTTGTTTTGGATGACTTGGACAGTTGTTTATATTTTGGGAGGTAGAAGCTTTACTGAGATATAATTCACATCCCACACAATTCACCCATTTGGAGTGTACAATTCAATATTTTTTAGTGTATCCTCAGAGTTGTGAAACCATCACCACAATGAATTTTAAAGCATTTAAATCACCCTTAAAATAAACCCAGTTCCTTTTATTTATCACCCCACAGAGTCCTCATCTCCTCAGCCCTAGGCAACCGCTAGTCTACTTCCTGTCTCTATAGATTTGTCTAATCCGGACATTTCATACGGATGGAATCATATAATATGTGGCTTTTTGTGACTGGCTTTTCTCACTTAGCATATTATTTTCAAGATTCACTCATGTTGTAGCATGTGTCAGTACTTCATTCATTGTTATGCCTGAATAACATTCCGTTGTATGGATATCTCACATTTTCTTCATCCATTCATCAGTTGATGAACATTTGGGTGGTTTCTATTTTTTTGACTATTATAAATACTACTGCTAATTTCTTTCAACAACATTTTACAATTTTCTGTGTACAAGTCTTGCATTTATTTAATTTATTCCTAAGCATTTTATTCTCTTTTATGTTATTGTAAATATAATTGTTTTCTTAATTTCATTTGCAAATTGTTCATTGAAAGTATATAGAAATACCACTGTTTTTGCACATTAATCTTATATTCTGCAACCATAATAAACTCATTTGTTAGCCCTACTAGTTTTTAGTGTGCATGGATTGTTTAGAATTTTCTATAAGGTCATGTCATCTGTGTATAGAAATAGTTTTACTTCTTCCTTTCCTATCTGGATGCCTTTTATTTTATTTTTTGGACCAGTTGCCGTAGCTGGAACCTCCGGCACAATGTTGAATATAAGTGGTAGAGCAGGTATCCATGTCTTGTTCCTGATCTTTGGGAAAACATTCAGTCTTTCGCCATTGAACATTATGTTAGCTGTGTGTTTTTCATAAATGTCCCTTATGGGTTGGGACATTTGTCCCTTATGTCCCTTAAGGTTGAGGGAGGTCCTTTCTATTCCTAATTTATCAAGAAAAAGTGTTGAATTTTGTCAAATGTTTGTCTGCATCTAGTGAGATGATCATTTTTTAAAAAATTATTCTATTGATATGGTGTATTGTATTGATTAATTTTCAGATGTTGAGACACCTTGGATTCCTGGGATAAATTCTACTTGGTTATGAAGTTATCTTGGATGTGATGTATAATCCTTTTTATATGCTGCTGGATTCTGTTTGCTAGTACTTTGTTGAGGATTTTTGCAAATGTTTGAGGATTTTCATGTAGTTTTTTTGTGTGTGTGTGGTGTCTTTGTCTGGCATTGGTATCAAACTAATGAATCTTCTTTTTCTGTTCTATTTTTTGAAAGAGACTGTGGAGGATTGGTGTTAAATCTCCTTTAAATGTTTAGTAGAATTCACCAGTGAAGTCATCTGGTTCTGGGCTTTTCTTTGTGGGAAGTGTTTTGATTACTAACTCAAACACTTTACTTATTGTACATCTATTCAGATTTTATATTTCATCTTGAGTCAGTTTTGGTAGTTTGTCTCTTTCTAGATGTGTCTGCTTCACCTAAATTATATAATTTGTTGGTTTACAGTTGTTCATAGTATTCCCTTGTCATTTTTTTTGTTTCTGTATGGGCAGTAGTAATGTCCTTTCTTTCATTCCTGATTTTAGTAATTTGAGTCTTCTCTTTTTCTTGGTCAATCTAGCTAAAAGTTTTCAATTTTGTTGATGTTTTTTGAAGTTCATTGATTTTCTCTATTTTTCTATTCTTTCATTTATTTTCCCTCTAAACTTTATTATTTCCTTCTTTCTGCTTGCTTTGGGTTTAGTTTGGTCTTTTTTTTTCTAGTTTCTTATTTTACTTATTTATTTATTTATTTTTGTGTGAAGAAGATCAGCCCTGAGCTAACATCCATGCTAATCCTCCTCTTTTTGCTGAGGAAGACCGGCCCTGACCTAACATCTATTGCCAATCCTCCTCCTATTCCTCCCCCTTTTTCTCCCCAAAGCCCCAGTAGATAGTTGTATGTCATAGTTGCACATCCTTCTAGTTGCTGGGACGCTGCCTCAGCATGGCCGGACAAGCGGTGCATCGGTGTGTGCCCGGGATCCAAACCCCGGCCTCCGGTAGCACAGTGCGCGCACTTAACTGCTAAGCCATGGGGCTGGCCCCTTCTTCTAGTTTCTTACGGTGGAAATTTAGGTTGTTGATTTGAGATCGTTCTTTTTTTTTTTTTTTTTGTGAGGAAGATTAGCCTGAGCTAACATGCTTTGCCAATCCTCCTCTTTTTTGCTGAGGAAGATTGGCCCTGGGCTAACATCTGTGCCCATCTTCCTCTACTTTATATGGGATGCCGCCACAGCATGGCTTGACAAGTGGTGCATCAGTGTGCGCCCAGGATCCGAACCTGCGTAGCCCGGGCCGCTGAAGCTATTTAAAATAACTGACTTAAAGTCTGAGTCTAGTAAGTCCAATGTCTAGGCTTCCTGAGGAACAATTTCCATTGGATTCCTGTGTATGGACCATGTCTTCTTTTGTATTGTCTCATAATATTTTTTTCTTGAAAACTAGACATTTCAAATAATATGTCTGACAACTCTGAAAATCAGATTGTCTCCACTACCCAGGGTTTGCTCTTGCTGCTTGTTATAGTTTTTATTGTCTGTTTAGTGACTTTTCTGAAATAATTCTTTAAGTCTGTATCTTTGTCATTTGTGGACACTGAAGTCACTACTTATTTAGCTTAGCGATCAGCTAATGATTAGACAGAAATTGGCTTAAATGTCTAGAACCCTTAAGTCTATGGGTATTTGCCCAGCAGCTCTGTGTGCATGTTGGGGCGTGTCCTTGACACTCAGCCAGGTGATTTACAACTCTGCCTCTGTCTGCACTTGCTGCTTGCACAGAGCCTCGAAGCCAATCAGGGGTGAGGACTTGGGACTTTCCTCAAGTCCCAGGTGTCTCCTGAACACGTGTATAGCCCTATGCATGGCCCCACAGAAGCCCCCAGTTGAGGACACGGTGCCAGGGCCAGGGTGGACTCAGCCTCTGCATTGAAGGAGATTATTTCTGACACCTAGAGAATGGGGGATCCTAATAGACTTTAAGGTCCCAAAGAAAAAAGGCAATGGCATGGTTTGCCACCTGAGCGTGTGCACTGAAATTTGAAACCATTACACTTCTGTGGTGTTCCCAGTGGTATTCTTCTGTTATTTCTGCTGCCTGGACTCCTCCCCAACTTACATCGCCCCATCTCCACTTTCTGTCATTCAAGAGTCAGCTCAGTGGCCCCAACTTCTGGGGTGAGAGTACCCCTCCATGCTCCGATGGCACCTGGGTGCCCACTTCCATCCGACTTACTGTGTTGGGTTGGGATGGCACCCACCTGTCTCCCGGTGTGCATTCTCTTTCTCTCTATGCCCCATCACGAGCCTGAAACCTGGAAGCAGAGCAGCTGAAACACAGTTGACATCTGGCAGTTAGGAAGGAGCCCAAACTCCCGAGTCATATTTGAGCGCCACCATTTCTTGACTGTGTGGCCTCAAGCACATTATTTAACTTCTCTGTGTTTTGTTCTTCATCTGTAAAATGGGGGATACTAAAAGCACTTACCTCATAACACTGTTGTGAGGATTAAATGAAATAATACCTATAAAGCAGTAACAGTACCAGGCATATAGTAAGCGCTCAGTAAATGTTGCTATCATTTTTAAGACATGGTAAATATTGATACATTTTTTATTGAAAGAATAAGTGAGTAAAGGGAAGAATAAAATCTGATATGAAAGGAACCAGAACATGTGTCAGCCTGTTTTTCAATGCCTCTTCTGCCAGGCCAACTTGAGAATATCTCTGGTGAATTGCATAAGTTCTCTGAGCCAATTTTCAGGCCATGCACAAGGAGGAGTGAGGACAGACAAGCAGTGGTTTCCTGGGGGTGCCTGGAACCTGACAGAGCCATCTGGCCAGTCTGATCAACGAGGATCAAAGGAAGGCTGCCTCTCCATGAGAAGGACAGTATTACTCATGACCTCTCCCTGCTCTCTCACTCCTGGTACCTCCCAAATTAAGTATCTATGTACAAGACCTTGTCTCCAGCTCTGCCTTTACTGATAAAGCTGAGACACAGATTGATAAAGGAGAAGTATGTAAATATGATTGTGTTAATCAGCGTTCTCCAGAGAAATAGAACCACTAGGAGACATAGGAGTGCCATGATCTTCCGTCTGCAAGCTGGAGACTCAGGAAGGCTGGCGGTGTAGTTCCAGTCTGAGTCCACAGGCCTGAGAATCAGGAACAACAATGGTATAAGTTCCAGTTCAAGGGTGGGAGAAGACTGATGTCCCAGCTCAAACCTTCAGGCAGAGAGAGAGAGAGAGAGAGACAGAGAATTCAACTTTCCTCGGCATTTTTGTTCTATTCAGGCCCTCAGTGGGTTGGATGAGGCCCACACACAACAGGGAGGGCAATCTGCTTTACTCAGCCCACTAGTTCAACTGCTAATCTCTTCCAGAAACACTTTTACAGACACCCTCAGAAATAACGTTTAGCCAGCGATCTGGGCACCTCATGACCTGGTCAAGTTGACCTATTTAACAGTCTAACTAATGATCACAATTATTAATATAGTTATGGGATATTTACATATTTATGAAATGTGTATACCACTTTCAACTGTTCTTTGATAAGCAGGACTGTCTTCTGATATGAGTTTATGGCCTTTCTGATTTCTTGGTTTTAAATAGCTGTTCTTTTACAAACTGGCAATGATGATAGATAGTAGTCTCTTAAAAAATCTTGACTTGTCAAAATTAAAAAATCCATAACCCTACTTGGGTCTCTTGTATTTCTAAAACATTTAACTTTGAAGGGATATCCAAAAGACAGAACTCTTGGTTTGAGATTTGGGGGCCAAAGGGTATGGTGATGGACCCTGCAATGAGAAGCAGAGCCATGAGGTGGTGATGCTGGCCCGTCAATTTTGTGGCTCTTGTTCGTGGAGAAACAGGCTAAAACAGCTTCAAAGCTGGTTTTGGCCAATGAAGAGGTAGATTTAGAGTGACAACTGGGCTTTTCCGTTTTATTTTCAAGACCTGGTTGGTTTTATATCTTGGCTGTATCCTGGCAAATACTTGCACTTTTGTCCCAAGGTTTGCATGGCAAAGATGGTCCTACAGCAAAATATCAGCTCCCCTAATGTATGAAAAATGTCTGCTCATGTTAGCCAAGCTCAATTGTCCCCCACCTATGCTGACATTTTCCTGTGGATGTTCTGATTTCTTAGTTACTTTGGGGTAGCTGAAATTCTCTAGTAGGAAAGAATGAACTTAATTAGTCTTATGTATTTTAATTTTTCATTATACAAATAATATATGAAGCAGTACCTTTGTAAAACATTAATTAATTAAAAGTTATATATGGATCAAGCTAAAGGCTCCTTTAACCACAGCCCCACATATATCTGTCGCTGTAGAAAAAATATTCTTTTCTTTTTGTTTTGTGTGTTTAAAGAAAATGGTATAATATGCACCTCATTCTGCAGCCTCCTCTTTTCACCCAAAACTGTATGGGAGATACTTCTGTAACAATTTGCTTGGATCTACTCCATTCTTTGTCACTCTGACATGTTACTATGAATAAACTACGTCTTGTTGAACCATTCTTCTTTTGGTGCACGTTTGGGTTGTCCCCATGTTTTGCTATTACAATATTATGAAGAATATTCTTATACATGTTTCTTTTTGCATCTGTGTGAAGGTCTCTCCTGGGCAGATACTAATAAACAGAACTGCTGAGTCATAGAAAATGCTCATTTGAGAAATTCAACAGGTATTTTCAGTTTGTTCTCCAAAAGTTGTGCTTCAGTACTGTATGAGTGGATTCATTTTTCCATGTAACCAACACCTGAAACAAACTTTGTAAATGTTTGTCAATCTGATATCTAAGGCATGTCTCTTTGTTGATTTATTTTGTATTTCTGTCATCTCTGGGAAGGTTGAACACTTCTTGGTTACTGGCATTTCATATTTCCTCCACTGAGAATTGTTTGGCTGTTCGTGTCCTTTGCCACACTTCCACTGGATGGTTTGTCTCTCATTAGTTTACAGGAGTTCTTCATACAGTCTGCAGAGAAACCCTTGATAACATGTTGGAGTGTTTTCTTCTGTTTTTTCACTTAATTTACGGTGCCTTTGGTCTTACAAAGTTGTATTTTGCTGTAGTTAGTTTTATGAATCTTGTCGACTAGAGTTCTGCTTTCTGAGTCTCGTTTAGTAAGACTGTCTATTATCCAAGATATAAAGATGTTCTATAATCTTTTTAAAACAATCTAATACTTTTAATATTCATTCAACTTTTATTGTTTATTATATTCAGATTTGGAGTTGATTTTTAAGGAGTGGTGTGAGACCAAATAGAATATTTATTAATATTTTGTCAAATGAATATCTGATTGTCCCAAAATAATGTATTGGCTATTACCAGACTTTATGAACATACATAGTGAATAGTTATGACAAGTGCTGGTAGATCAAGTAAATCACAGACTGACAAATGACTGTAGGACTTAGCAATGTGGTGGTCACTTGTGACCGTGGAAAAAAGAGTTGTAGTGGGGTGGTGGGGGTTCATTGGAATGGGTTCAAGAGAGAATGAGAGAAATCAGAGATGGTGAGTACACACAGCCATTCCTGAGGTCAATCAGTTGTTCTTTTAAACCAATCAGAAGATGTTTTTGACATTTTTAACAAATGGCTCAAAACCATGACACTCTTCATGTAGATTTTAAAGCAGATGAGAAAGCCTTCCATGTTGAAGTTCTGAAGTATGAGTTTCACACACTCATTGTTTTTGGCAACAGAACAGAGTCAATCCTCCTTATTCAGTAATTTGATATTCGTGAATTCACCTAGTCACTAACATTTACAGGTGAATCCAAACCCAACACACACTGTGTTTTCCCTGGGAATTCCTGGACGGGTGCAGAGTGGCAGAAAGTGGGAGTTGCCTGAGGCGCACGTTCCCAGCTGAGGTAGAACAAGGTGACACTCTTGTTTCAGCTCTCAGGTCAACAAGTGTCCTTTTCCTGGTCTATTAAATGGTACGTTTTTCACCTTTTTTGCTTCTTGCTGCTGTTTTTCCTCTTTGTAATGATCCGCAAACATAGAGCTGAAGTGCTGTGTAGTGTTCCTAAGCACAGGAAGCCTGTGATGGGCCATATGTAGCAAACACTTGTGTTAGATGAGCTTCCTCCAGGCATGGGTTATGGATAGTGATATTGGCTGGGAGTTCAAATAGTGTGTCTACAGTCTATAGTAAATAAGGTCTTTTCAAAAGAGACAAACATAAAACAAGGCTATGCGTTGACAGGTTCCCAAACATGTCACGACCAAAGACTGCAGAAACCTAACCTTGTCCTTCCCCTAGGAGCCCTGGTTCAGTCTGGCTCATGCAGTGTTTGCTAAACATTAATAGAATGTAACTCTTCCAAATAGGGAGGATCAATGGTAACATGATGGAGATATTTTCAAACCTCTCTTTTAAAAATGATGTCTAAAAAGCAGGTAGTTTCTCAACTAATGGTTGACTTGTCATCTTTACTTTGAAAGGACAGAGTTTTTAACAGCATCTGCTCAGAAGCATATCTTTGATAGACCCATAAAAAAATCTCAGCAAATTGGGGACAACTGTTTTCTGCAAGAGAAAATGTGTATAGAATACATATATTAACTTCAAGACAGTAGTTACCTTTGGGGAGGAAAGAGAGAGGAAGGAGAATGGTGTCTTCCACTGTGTAATAGTTCTTAAAAAACGACATCAATAAGGTGTGCTCTGTTAAATCTCAGCAAAGAGTAAATGGTTTCTGTTATCCTATTCTCCTTCTAAGTATATTTAAAATAAATATGTAACTGGGGGCCTGCCCGGTGGCGCAAGTGGTTGGGTGCGCGCGCTCCGCTGCGGCGGCCCGGGGTTCGCTGGTTTGGATCCCGGGCGTGCACCGACGCACTGCTTTGGCAAGCCATGCTGTGGCGGCGTCCCATATAAAGTGGAGGAGGATGGGTACAGATGTTAGCCCAGGGCCGTCTTCCTCGGCAAAAAAAAGAGGAGGATTGGCAGATGTTAGCACAGGGCTGATCTCCTCACAAAAAAAAAAATAAATAAAATAAATAAATAAATAAATATGTAACTGGAACTGAGATGAAATAACACTAATGTAATAGATGCTATTTGCTGGAGTGCTCCCACCATCTGATGGACAGCTCGTGATGGGTTGGTGATGTCGCTGACACCATCTAAAGGTCAGGACACGTTGTTTACCAGCTGTGGAGCTAGAGAAGGCTCGGTCACCAGCAGCAGAGCCAGAGTTACCTCAACCTACAAAGTTAGAGCCACATAGAAGCAGATCCTGCTCCAGCTGTGGACTAGTGAGAGCTCTGGCAGCAGCTCCAGAGCTCAGTTGCAGCCAGCTCCAGAACTAGAGCTCCTCCAGCTCCCACACTCGACCAGCTCCAGAGCCGCAGCCATTCCCATCACTAGCTCCCGCACCACATCTGTCAATAAGGCAGAGCTAGAGTCAGTCTCAGGACCGGAGCCAATTCTAGAAGCAGGTCAGGCACCACCGCCTGAGACAGACCCAGCTCTAGCCCCAGCTCAGGTCCAGCTCCTGAGCCAGTGGCACAGCCAGAGCTGGTGGGATCTCCAGCATCAGCCACAGCAGTGGCTCCGGCACTAGGGCAGCTGCAGCACCACCCACATCGCCAGCAACTAAGGCCCGGCCGGCTCCAGCCCCCACCCAGAGATGTCTTTCCCTTTTCTATGTTTTATGATTTCTTATGTTTTATGTGTTCCAATTTAGATTCAATAAAGTTTAATGTTTTCATCACTTAAAGTTGTACAATTCAGGGCCGGCCATTAACTACATCCTCTATGCTGTGTACCGTCACCGTTATCTAGTTCCAGATCATTGCTTCACCCCACCAGAACCCCTGTACCCATGAAGCAGCCATGCCCCCATATCCACTCCCCCACCCCCTGACAAGCACTGATCTGCTTCCTGTCTCTGTGCATTTCCCTGGCCCTGGTGTGGCTGGGCTGAGCACAGCCAACCCTCCTTTGGCCCCTCCCCCCCATGCTGAAGACCCCTGAGGATGCCAATGTGTTCAGTGCCATGAACCCGATGCCTAGTATGACTTTGACCTGAGGAAGCCCGCCGTCACCAAGGGGGTGAGGTCAGGCATGGAGCCAGCTCAACCCTGCTTCACATGAAGAAGAGGGACTCGATATTGCCAAGGGCACCTTCTCCTCAGTCCCTAGTGCTGTTTAGCCACAGGGCCACCCTCCCCAGGGTCTGGCTAGCTGGGGAGATGAGCACGTACAGACTAGAGTGACAAAAACCAGGTGGCCATCTTTTCTGTCCAACCAGCTGGCCCAGGCTACCCAGGAGCAGTTTCACCCTGAACCTCTCGTGCTGCAGGCCTGATGCCTGCCAGTCAGCAGGCTGTCCTGGCCTCCCGTGGACCACTGGGAGCCTTAGGTGCCTTCTGCCCTCTAGGGTCCAAAGGACTAGCTGACCTTTGCCAAGGAGTGCTGCCCATGGGCATGAAGCCCTGCCTGCCACTGAGGCACTGCCCTCTGTGCACCTCCCTCACACCTTCCCAGGTGCGGGTCACTAGCATCTGTGACTTCAGGTGCCCCAGAGTCCCCACTCACCCAGGGGGCGTGACCTCTTCAAATGCAGCCCTTCCATCCAGCCTCCAAGCCAATAGGCCCCAACACAGGCTTCAGGACCAGGCACAGCTCCCACTCCAAGTGCTGGGACACCTCAGGTGGGGCCAGGACCTCAGTGGCAGGGACATTGTCCAATGCTCAGCGAGCACTTGGCTGGTTCCTCCAGCTCCAAGGTGGAGGAGAGCAACATGAGTTTTGACCCAGAGGCCCCTGATGGCAAGGAAAAGAAGGTGGCTGCCCTCCCCATTCTCCCTGACAGCCCACTCCCAGTCCCTTCTTGCCCGGGACCAGTGTTCCCCAGCGACACCTACAAAGGGGCCAAGAACCCCAGGAGCTGGATGCCGGCCTGGGGTGTCCTGCCGGGTCCAGAGACTCTGCTGACCATGCCACCCCCACAGTTATGGAAATCAACCGCCCCTGGGCCCCGATGGTCTCTGGTTTCATCTTGGCCTCCAGCAGCACTTCCTCCTCCTCAGCCTCCACCACACCCATGGCAGCTTTGGTCACACACAAGCGTCGTGTCTCAGGCTCTTCAACCACAGCTCCTCGCTGGCCCTCTCCATCCACACGGTGGGCGATGCTGCATCATCCCTGTCCACCTGGAGTAAACAACAGCAACGTGGACAGGAGCGTCTTGTTTAGCCCACTGGTGGGACGTGCCCTTGGTCCCATCACTCAGAGCTCTCTGAGCACAGACCTGTCCTGAATGGCTACTTTGACAAGAAGCCCTCTCTGGGCCCTCCAGGCAGCAGGCCCAGCCCAGGCAGGAGGTAGGCGACTGCCACAGTGCCCACTGTACATGGGAGGAAATGGAGGCAGCCTTCTCATCCTGTTGGTTCTTGGGGATCTTGGCTTGAGTGGAGGTGGATAAGGTGTCCACTGAGCTCCCTCCAAATCTAGGATCTAACCGCCTGAGGCTCTGATGAGACTGCTCGTTCAAGTCCAACCAACCTGTAGTGAAGCCCGACTCCTTGCCTGAGTCACGGCCCTGTGTGATCTGGTCCAGACACCGTCCCCAGAGTGCACCCCTCACCACACCCCACCCTCCCTAAAGCCTTCCTCCCCAAGGACCCTGCCAAGCCCCTGCCCCCTTCAGAGCTCCTAGCCTGCAGTGCCCCTCCCCGGAGCCCCCATCCAGGATGGACTCACCTCTGTGCTGGGCTCACAGGCCACCTCCTCAGGCTCCTGTGCTAGCAGAGCCTTTAGGGTCAGATTGACCTGGGGTCAAACCCACAGCTGGGTCACCTCACAGCCCTGTGACAGGCAAGGTCATGTGGTGTCTTCTCGGAGCCTCAGTTTCCTCCATGAAAAATGGGGTCAGTGACTCTGACCTCAGGAGAGTGTGTTGGGATTCAAGCAGGGAGACGAAGCTGCCCAAAGTGCTTGGACTCAGGAGGTCGCCTGGCTGGGGGAGCCCCAATGCAGGACAAGGCCTCGATGGTCAATGCTGGGCTCAATGCTGGTGAAAATCAAGGATTTCTAGTCCCCTGTTCACGTCTGGACTTGGTCACTTAGAGCAGAGTGACCTTGAATGCTGGGACCACTGGTCATCTGTAAAATGGGGTGCAATCACTCAGCACCCAGTGGGCTCCCTAATAACAGTAACTCCCTCCAATAGTTGCCCAGCTGGGCTCCCTTCAGCTCCTCCTACACCCGCCAGGGCTGCAGGCAGGGACTGGCTGGACCTCATGTGGTAGGGAGGGGGTGTAGAGGAGGAGGGAGAAGGGCAGCCTGGCCTTCTCCCTGCCCAGGGTCTGTGTCCACCACTGTCTTCGTGTCCGCAGGACCAGCCATGCATGGAGCTGGACCCTGGGATGGAGTCTGTGAACCAGGACAGTGAGGTCGGTGTATATTCAGTGACCCTCACATCCCCAGATGTCCAACCTACCCAACTGTGCACCGTGTGGCCCACCTGGCTTCTGTGGCGTGTTCCTGCGACGTAGGGGATGTGAGGGTCACCGAGCAGTTGGCTGGGGAGGGGACAGACGAAAGCAGCCACATCAAGGGACCGTTGTGTTACACGTGTGTGCTGCGAGCTGTGTCACCCAGAAGTGCTGTCTGCAGGGCCCCTCTGTGTGCCTGACCATGGACAGGAGGCCTGGTTGCCGCACAGGAGAGAGGCCTGTGAGACCGTGAGGGTATCCCTGCCACACTCATGTGGGCGGAGATCCCGGGCCATGTCCATGCTCATCGGGGCTGATGTTGCTCCGTGTCCAACCCTCACAGGACAGTTGGGAAACTGAGGCCAGGAGAAGCAGGGACAGGCCCTGGGGTCACAAGGTGGGCAGAGTCCAGAGGGGAAGAGAGCATTCCAAGCTCTTAGGCCAGCCTCAGCACTTCCAAGGGGTTTGCTTTGGGAATGAGAGCCCCTAATACCCTGGGGGACCTCTGCCAATGCCCTCCCATGTAGGGCCCTTTGCTATACGCATCCCCACGTGGACACACTCACACACACAAGCATACACACACACTCTGAATGCCCAGCCCAGTCTCAGAAGGGAAGTGCTCACTGGGGAGGTGACAGGAGGAAGGAAGAAAGAGGTTGGAGGCAGCTCTGCCATGGGGCATGGGCATCCGGTCCCCTAACAACATGCCCAGGCCCATAGCATGAAGGGGAGAGATGCCAGACTGGTAGGCAGGGGGTCCCCAAGGTACACAGGGGGATGCAGGGGTTGGGGTCATCCCTAGAGCAGCCTGTAGAGAACCAGGTCTGGCGTCCTGTGGCCACCACTCTGGGCACCGGGAACTAGGATGTGACCCCCTAGGGGGGAGGGGATACAGCAGAGAAGGCTAGATCTTACGCCTCTGTAAATTGGGGTGCATAGATGGGGTGACTCTAAGGGTCCCACAGGCTTGTAGAAGAGTCTATTGACCTTCGTTCTCCATCCATGACCCACTGTTCTCTGAGTCCTTGTAAAATGCATTCCATTCCCTCGAGGTCTTGCTGAGCAGAAGGCAGCCTGAGAGCTTGGGGACTGGGGCCCCGGGCAGTGCAGAACATGGCAGAGCACTGGTCGACTTGTCTGGGGACCAGGGACAAGGCCATCCTTGTCGGAGCCTCGGGGGCCTCCTTTGGAAGTGAGGTGGAGTCATTGCCCTGGCTGGGGCGAGGAGGCCTTGTGAGTCAACGGGACACGCCACGGCCAGTGGAGGGAAAGCGAGGAGCAAGAGAGGCTTCTGAGGTCCCTCACGTCCCTCCTGGAGCCCACAGGTCCTGCTCCTTTGCTTCCTCGGCCCTGGTGGAACCACTGCCTTGAGGACCCCAAACAAAGAAAGGTGTGTGTTTTGCTTTCTGCTTTCCTGCCTGGGGCTGCAAGGCTGGGGCTGACCACCAGGGGTGTCCTGTGTCCACTCATGCTCAATGCAGCAAGTGGAGCAGGGAAGGGACGCCCAGGGCTCGTTCTGGGTGTTCCCCTGTCCAAAGCAACAGGCACCTTTGATTACTGGCATCCACGTCCACAATGGGAGCTGCTCAGAGGCGGGAGGGGACCCTGAGATCCTTTCATGATTCTTTCAGCTACTGTGGCCCCAGCACTCACCCTGAGCAGGGCCCATGTTAGTCCTGAGGGCAGTGCTGAAAGCACCCACATGGTCTCTGTCCTCCAGGAGCTCACAGCCTGGAGGTGGAAAGGACAAAATCATGAACAAATCCATGTGAAAAAGAAGAGAAGGTGCTACAGAGCAACGAAGCAGGGTGCTGGAGGAGGGAGGGCCTGGAGCCCCTAGGTGGGTGTAAAGGGCCCCCCTGGGGACATTTGTGCCCTGAGCAGAAGGACAAGAGGAGCCAGCCCTGCATCTGTCTGCAAACAGCGTGCTGGGGGGAAGCTCAAAGGCACAGAGACTTGGAGGCAGAAGAGGATTTGACGAGAGAGGAGGTGAGAAAAGAGCCAGTGTGGCTAGAGTGAGCTGGGGAGGAGAGAAGTGAGGGAGAGAGGATGGCAGGGCCAGACCCAGGCCTGGAAGGAGGTACTAGCTGTCTATGCTGGGTGACAGCATTAGCCTCACTTAGCACTTACGAGACCTATCATTGAGCATCTGACAGTGTCTCTACCAGGGTCCAGGCTCAGGTCAGCTGGGAGGCTCCCCGTCAAGGTCTAGCAGGAGGCTGGGGCTGTGTTCTCAACTGAAGCTCGATAGAGGCAGGAGCCATCTCGGAGATCATTCACAAGTATCGGGGCAGTGGTAGGATTCAGTTTGGATGGGGGGTTTCAGGCCTTTTCTGTCTGTGGGCCGGGACCCTCTGCCAGTTCTTTGCATTAGGGGGTGTCATAGGGAAGGAAGCTCATAATATCTGATATGGCTTCTCCTGAATAGTGGATCAGAGAGACAGAAAGAGGGAGAGAAAGAGAGACAGTGACACACAGAGATAGAAAGATGGGGAGGAGAGACAAAGAGAGTAGACACAGACAGAGACAGGGAGACAAAGAGAGAGACAGAGAGACAGGGAGAGACCAAGAGAGATACAGACAGCCAGAGACACAGAGACAGAGAGAGACAAAGACAGAGAGAGAGAGACAGAGACAGAGAGATAGAATGAACACAGGAGAGACAGAACCACACAGAAGTCACAGACTTTTCATTAAGCTGACCGTGGAAGTGACATCCCATCACTCGGCCCTATTCTATTGGTTAGAAGCCAGCCGCAAAGTCCATTCTCATAGAGGAGCGGGGATTACATAGGATGTGTGCCTAGGAAGTGGGAACGCTGGGAGCCGTTGTGGGGGCTGCCCACCACATAGGCTGAGATGACCACCACTCAGGCACTTGGACCTGAGTCTAAACATAACAGGAGGCCCTGGAGGGTTGCGAGCCAGAAGGAGATGATGTCTGAACGTCATTTCATTTCAACTCTCCCTAGGAACACTGGAAACAGGCAAGAGGGGAAGTGCCTCTCCCAGACGCCCAGCAGACCCAAGCCTCTTTGCGTTGTATTCTCTGCCACAGCCAGCCCTTTCTGTAATCCTTGCACTGCCAAGTCTGTGCAGGAGCTACGTGTGGGAGCAGCCCACGGGATTCACAGACTCTGAAGGGATCTCTAGGTCTATACACCTGATGACATCCCTAGGAAGTAGATGCTAGAATGACCCCCACTACAGAGAGGGACATGAACACAGGAGAGACCCTGAGAGGGGAGGCCCTGAGAGGCGCAGGGTTGTCCAGGGTGACATCACTGGCAAGAAGCAGGAGCGGGACTGAATTCAACTCTGTGTCCTCAAAGCTGGGGCCCTGGTTGCGTCCAGACCTCCCCAGAGGCTGTGGGGTGGACTGTGTCAGTGTGACTGTGTCTGGACAGGGTGTGGAGATGGAGAGTGAGCAGTCAGCAGCCCGGGGGGCCCTTAGGAAGGTCTTGTGTGAGGAGGAAGCTTAGGTAAGGAGATCCCAGGAAGTGACCTCACAGAGCCCAATAGAACTTGGAACCCTGGTAACTAGGCACCCACATCCTAAACACAGCCCCCAAGCGAGCTCACTTCTCTAGCAACATGTTTAGTTGCTGCTTCCCAATGACCAGGGGCCGGAGCCCCAGGAAAGCCCCCAAAGACCGATGCAGATGCTGGTGCCCCTCTCGCGGCCGACGGCTCTGGTCGTTTACCCGGAGGGACGGAAAGGTAACACCGGGAGGCCCAGGGAAGGCCATTCCAAACCAGGCTACCACTGTGGTCCCATCTGGGCAGCCCTACATCCCCTCCCCATGTGTGCCTGGATGGGCGGGTTCATGTGGGTAGACCACCGTGAGCAGGAGCAGTCGGTGAGGTGTTAGAAGCCTTGGGGGGTCGGTCAGGTTCAAAGCCCAGGTCAAGGCCGGCTGGGTGGGATGTGGAGTGCGGGGTGGTGCCCTTCTGCCTGAGGTTTATCCCAAGCCCCTGAGGTGTAGGTCTTTCCTCAGGGGTGGAATAATGTGCAGACACAGGTGTGTGCCTGATCTGGGAGAATTAGGACCAGAGGGCAGAAGAGCAGCAGGGACAGCTGGGCAGGGCTCTGATGCCTCTGGGACGGAGCCAGTCACTGTCTTTGCAGAGCTCCACGAAGAAGATCAGTGTGGAGCTGGCGGAAGGGGATATTCCATCCATCTCCCCGATGGAGGCGCCAGTGTCCCACAGGCCTGGACCAGCAGCTACCGGGAGACGGTCTGCAGTGACAGTGATAAAACCCTCAGAGCCACCAGAAGACCCAGCTTCAATCCCGGGAAAACCATCATACCCACCATGTCCTGCAGCAGCGCAGGAGGCAGCTGAGGCCACAGCCTCCGTGCAGGGAGCGCCATCCCCTGCAGAGTCTCCTGTAGCATACCAGGAGGCAGAAGAGGCCCAAACCTCTGTGCAGGGAGGGCCAT